>NW_025547840.1:0-136013 GCF_905237065.1 Salmo salar | reverse complement strand
CAGTACAGCAAAATGGTTCTTACAGAGTGACTCAAACATGACTTAGACCTTGTTTTTGAAAAACGGTTTATTTCTGTATTACAACTTGCTGAAAAGTGTCAACAGTGTTTCTATCATCCTGATTAAGCTGTACAGCAAAATTGTACTTACATGACTTAGACCTTGTTTGTGAAAAACTGTTTTTTTTCTGTATTTCATGATTGCAACTTGCTGAAAAGTGTCAACAATGTTCCTTTCATTGAGTTTAAACAGTACAGCAAAATGGTACTTAGAGAGTGACTCAAACATGACTTAGACCTTGTTTTTGAAAAACTGTTTATTTCTGTATTACATGATTGCAACTTGCTGAAAAGTGTCAACAATGTTTCTATCATCGAGTTTAAACAGTACAGCAAAAATTGAAAATACATAGTGCATCAAACATGATTTAGACCTTGTTTGTGAGAAACTCTTTATTTCTGTATTTCATGATTGCAACTTGCTGAAAATTGTCAACAATGTTCCTTTCATTGAGTTTAAACAGTACAGCAAAATGGAACTTACAGAGTGCATCAAACATGATTTAGACCTTGTTTGTGAAAAATTGTTTTTTTCTGTATTTCATGATTGCAACTTGCTGAAAAGTGTCAACAATGTTCCTTTCATCGAGCTTAAACAGTACAGCAAAATGGTTCTTACAGAGTGACTCAAACATGACTTAGACCTTGTTTTTGAAAAACTGTTTATTTCTGTATTACAACTTGCTGAAAAGTGTCAACAGTGTTTCTATCATCCTGATTAAGCTGTACAGCAAAAATTGTACTTACATGACTTAGACCTTGTTTGTGAAAAACTGTTTATTTCTGTATTTCATGATTGCAACTTGCTGAAAAGTGTCAACAATGTTCCTTTCATTGAGTTTAAACAGTACAGCAAAATGGTACTTAGAGAGTGACTCAAACATGACTTAGACCTTGTTTTTGAAAAACTGTTTATTTCTGTATTACATGATTGCAACTTGCTGAAAAGTGTCAACAATGTTTCTATCATCGAGTTTAAACAGTACAGCAAAAATTGAAAATACATAGTGCATCAAACATGATTTAGACCTTGTTTGTGAGAAACTCTTTATTTCTGTATTTCATGATTGCAACTTGCTGAAAAGTGTCAACAATGTTCCTTTCATCGAGCTTAAACAGTACAGCAAAATGGTTCTTACAGAGTGACTCAAACATGATTTAGACCTTGTTTTTGAAAAACTGTTTATTTCTGTATTACAACTTGCTGAAAAGTGTCAACAGTGTTTCTATCATCCTGATTAAGCTGTACAGCAAAATTGTACTTACATGACTTAGACCTTGTTTGTGAAAAACTGTTTATTTCTGTATTTCATCATTGCAACTTGCTGAAAAGTGTCAACAATGTTCCTTTCATTGAGTTTAAACTGTACAGCAAAATGGTACTTAGAGAGTGACTCAAACATGACTTAGACCTTGTTTTTGAAAAACTGTTTATTTCTGTATTACATGATTGCAACTTGCTGAAAAGTGTCAACAATGTTTCTATCATCGAGTTTAAACAGTACTTCAAAATGTATTAGAGAGGACTCAAACATGACTTAGACCTTGTTTTTGAAAAACTGTTTATTTCTGTATTACATGATTGCATCTTGCTGAAAAGTGTCAACAATGTTCCTTTCATCGAGTTTAAACAGTACAGCAAAAATGGAACTTACAGAGTGCATCAAACATGATTTAGACCTTGTTTGTGAAAAATTGTTTTTTTCTGTATTTCATGATTGCAACTTGCTGAAAAGTGTCAACAATGTTCCTTTCATCGAGCTTAAACAGTACAGCAAAATGGTTCTTACAGAGTGACTCAAACATGATTTAGACCTTGTTTTTGAAAAACTGTTTATTTCTGTATTACAACTTGCTGAAAAGTGTCAACAGTGTTTCTATCATCCTGATTAAGCTGTACAGCAAAATTGTACTTACATGACTTAGACCTTGTTTGTGAAAAACTGTTTATTTCTGTATTACATGATTGCAACTTGCTGAAAAGTGTCAACAATGTTTCTATCATCGAGTTTAAACAGTACTTCAAAATGGTACTTAGAGAGTGACTCAAACATGACTTAGACCTTGTTTTTGAAAAACTGTTTATTTCTGTATTACATGATTGCATCTTGCTGAAAAGTGTCAACAATGTTCCTTTCATTGAGTTTAAACAGTACAGCAAAATGGTACTTAGAGAGTGACTCAAACATGACTTAGACCTTGTTTTTGAAAAACTGTTTATTTCTGTATTACATGATTGCAACTTGCTGAAAAGTGTCAACAATGTTTCTATCATCGAGTTTAAACAGTACAGCAAAAATTGAAAATACATAGTGCATCAAACATGATTTAGACCTTGTTTGTGAGAAACTCTTTATTTCTGTTTTTCATGATTGCAACTTGCTGAAAATTGTCAACAATGTTCCTTTCATTGAGTTTAAACAGTACAGCCAAATGGTACTTAGAGAGTGACTCAAACATGACTTAGACCTTGTTTTTGAAAAACTGTTTATTTCTGTATTACATGATTGCAACTGGCTGAAAAGTGTCAACAATGTTCCTTTCATCGAGTTTAAACAGTACAGCAAAAATGGAACTTACAGAGTGCATCAAACATGATTTAGACCTTGTTTGTGAAAAATTGTTTTTTTCTGTATTTCATGATTGCAACTTGCTGAAAAGTGTCAACAATGTTCCTTTCATCGAGCTTAAACAGTACAGCAAAATGGTTCTTACAGAGTGACTCAAACATGACTTAGACCTTGTTTTTGAAAAACTGTTTATTTCTGTATTACAACTTGCTGAAAAGTGTCAACTGCTATGGCTGCTATGGTGTGTGGTCATCCACACCCCCTCCCAAAATGGCTGCTGTGCCATTTCTTCCCCTTGCATTACTTGACATAGATCCAGAAAAAGTCCAGAACTGGCATCCTGATTAAGCTGTACAGCAAAATTGTACTTACATGACTTAGACCTTGTTTGTGAAAAACTGTTTTTTTCTGTATTTCATGATTGCAACTTGCTGAAAAGTGTCAACAATGTTCCTTTCATTGAGTTTAAACAGTACAGCAAAATGGTACTTAGAGAGTGACTCAAACATGACTTAGACCTTGTTTTTGAAAAACTGTTTATTTCTGTATTACATGATTGCAACTTGCTGAAAAGTGTCAACAATGTTTCTATCATCGAGTTTAAACAGTACAGCAAAAATTGAAAATACATAGTGCATCAAACATGATTTAGACCTTGTTTGTGAGAAACTCTTTATTTCTGTATTTCATGATTGCAACTTGCTGAAAATTGTCAACAATGTTCCTTTCATTGAGTTTAAACAGTACAGCAAAAATGGAACTTACAGAGTGCATCAAACATGATTTAGACCTTGTTTGTGAAAAATTGTTTTTTTTCTGTATTTCATGATTGCAACTTGCTGAAAAGTGTCAACAATGTTCCTTTCATCGAGCTTAAACAGTACAGCAAAATGGTTCTTACAGAGTGACTCAAACATGACTTAGACCTTGTTTTTGAAAAACTGTTTATTTCTGTATTACAACTTGCTGAAAAGTGTCAACAGTGTTTCTATCATCCTGATTAAGCTGTACAGCAAAATTGTACTTACATGACTTAGACCTTGTTTGTGAAAAACTGTTTATTTCTGTATTTCATGATTGCAACTTGCTGAAAAGTGTCAACAATGTTCCTTTCATCGAGCTTAAACAGTACAGCAAAATGGTTCTTACAGAGTGACTCAAACATGACTTAGACCTTGTTTTTGAAAAACTGTTTATTTCTGTATTACAACTTGCTGAAAAGTGTCAACAGTGTTTCTATCATCCTGATTAAGCTGTACAGCAAAATTGTACTTACATGACTTAGACCTTGTTTGTGAAAAACTGTTTTTTTCTGTATTTCATGATTGCAACTTGCTGAAAAGTGTCAACAATGTTCCTTTCATTGAGTTTAAACAGTACAGCAAAATGGTACTTAGAGAGTGACTCAAACATGACTTAGACCTTGTTTTTGAAAAACTGTTTATTTCTGTATTACATGATTGCAACTTGCTGAAAAGTGTCAACAATGTTTCTATCATCGAGTTTAAACAGTACAGCAAAAATTGAAAATACATAGTGCATCAAACATGATTTAGACCTTGTTTGTGAGAAACTCTTTATTTCTGTATTTCATGATTGCAACTTGCTGAAAAGTGTCAACAATGTTCCTTTCATCGAGCTTAAACAGTACAGCAAAATGGTTCTTACAGAGTGACTCAAACATGACTTAGACCTTGTTTTTGAAAAACTGTTTATTTCTGTATTACAACTTGCTGAAAAGTGTCAACAGTGTTTCTATCATCCTGATTAAGCTGTACAGCAAAATTGTACTTACATGACTTAGACCTTGTTTGTGAAAAACTGTTTATTTCTGTATTTCATCATTGCAACTTGCTGAAAAGTGTCAACAATGTTCCTTTCATTGAGTTTAAACTGTACAGCAAAATGGTACTTAGAGAGTGACTCAAACATGACTTAGACCTTGTTTTTGAAAAACTGTTTATTTCTGTATTACATGATTGCAACTTGCTGAAAAGTGTCAACAATGTTTCTATCATCGAGTTTAAACAGTACTTCAAAATGGTACTTAGAGAGTGACTCAAACATGACTTAGACCTTGTTTTTGAAAAACTGTTTATTTCTGTATTACATGATTGCATCTTGCTGAAAAGTGTCAACAATGTTCCTTTCATCGAGTTTAAACAGTACAGCAAAAATGGAACTTACAGAGTGCATCAAACATGATTTAGACCTTGTTTGTGAAAAATTGTTTTTTTCTGTATTTCATGATTGCAACTTGCTGAAAAGTGTCAACAATGTTCCTTTCATCGAGCTTAAACAGTACAGCAAAATGGTTCTTACAGAGTGACTCAAACATGATTTAGACCTTGTTTTTGAAAAACTGTTTATTTCTGTATTACAACTTGCTGAAAAGTGTCAACAGTGTTTCTATCATCCTGATTAAGCTGTACAGCAAAATTGTACTTACATGACTTAGACCTTGTTTGTGAAAAACTGTTTTTTTCTGTATTTCATGATTGCAACTTGCTGAAAAGTGTCAACAATGTTCCTTTCATTGAGTTTAAACAGTACAGCAAAATGGTACTTAGAGAGTGACTCAAACATGACTTAGACCTTGTTTTTGAAAAACTGTTTATTTCTGTATTACATGATTGCAACTTGCTGAAAAGTGTCAACAATGTTTCTATCATCGAGTTTAAACAGTACAGCAAAAATTGAAAATACATAGTGCATCAAACATGATTTAGACCTTGTTTGTGAGAAACTCTTTATTTCTGTATTTCATGATTGCAACTTGCTGAAAATTGTCAACAATGTTCCTTTCATCGAGCTTAAACAGTACAGCAAAATGGTACTTACAGAGTGACTCAAACATGACTTAGACCTTGTTTTTGAAAAACTGTTTATTTCTGTATTACATACTTGCTGAAAAGTGTCAACAGTGTTTCTTTCATCCTGATTAAGCTGTACAGCAAAATTGTACTTACATGACTTAGACCTTGTTTGTGAAAAACTGTTTTTTTCTGTATTTCATGATTGCAACTTGCTGAAAAGTGTCAACAATGTTTCTTTCATCGAGTTTAAACAGTACAGCAAAATGGTACTTACAGAGTGACTCAAACATGACTTAGACCTTGTTTTTGAAAAACTGTTTATTTCTGTATTACATGATTGCAACTTGCTGAAAAGTGTCAACAATGTTTCTATCATCGAGTTTAAACAGTACTTCAAAATGGTACTTAGAGAGTGACTCAAACATGACTTAGACCTTGTTTTTGAAAAACTGTTTATTTCTGTATTACATGATTGCATCTTGCTGAAAAGTGTCAACAATGTTCCTTTCATCGAGTTTAAACAGTACAGCAAAAATGGAACTTACAGAGTGCATCAAACATGATTTAGACCTTGTTTGTGAAAAATTGTTTTTTTCTGTATTTCATGATTGCAACTTGCTGAAAAGTGTCAACAATGTTCCTTTCATCGAGCTTAAACAGTACAGCAAAATGGTTCTTACAGAGTGACTCAAACATGATTTAGACCTTGTTTTTGAAAAACTGTTTATTTCTGTATTACAACTTGCTGAAAAGTGTCAACAGTGTTTCTATCATCCTGATTAAGCTGTACAGCAAAATTGTACTTACATGACTTAGACCTTGTTTGTGAAAAACTGTTTTTTCTGTATTTCATGATTGCAACTTGCTGAAAAGTGTCAACAATGTTCCTTTCATCGAGTTTAAACAGTACAGCAAAATGGTACTTAGAGAGTGACTCAAACATGACTTAGACCTTGTTTTTGAAAAACTGTTTATTTCTGTATTACATGATTGCAACTTGCTGAAAAGTGTCAACAATGTTTCTATCATCGAGTTTAAACAGTACAGCAAAAATTGAAAATACATAGTGCATCAAACATGATTTAGACCTTGTTTGTGAGAAACTCTTTATTTCTGTATTTCATGATTGCAACTTGCTGAAAATTGTCAACAATGTTCCTTTCATTGAGTTTAACCTCTTGGGGCTAGGTGGGACGCTAGCGTGCCACCCGTGGTGCACTCCATCAACAGCAGGTGCATTTCAAGAGCGGCAAATTTGAATCCAAATAAATGTCAAAATTCAAATTTTTCAAAAATACAACTATGTTACACCATTTGAAAGATAAACATCTCCTTAATCTAACCACGTTTTACGATTTCAAAAAGGTTTTACGGCGAAAGCATAAATTTAGAGTATGTTAGGACAGTACATTTACAAGAGTTGTGTGTAATGTTTTGTCAAGTCAAAGACAGGGTCACCAAAACCATAAAACCAGCTAAAATGATACACTAACCTTTTACAATCTCCATCAGATGACACTCCTAGGACATTATGTTAGACAATGCATGCATTTTTAGTTCTATCAAGTTGATTTTTATATCCAAAAACAGCGTTTTACTATGGCATTGATGTTGAGGAAATCGTTTCCCTCCAATAACCGGCAGTCAAGTCAGCGTCACAAATTAAATAATTAAAATTAGAAAACATTGGTAAAATATTATATTGTCATTTAAAGAATTATAGATTTACATCTTTTGAACGCAATCAACTTGCCAGATTTAAAAATAACCTTACTGGGAAATCACACTTTGCAATAATCTGAGCACTGTGCCCAGAAAAATACGCGTTGCGATACAGACTAGACGTCATGTTGGGGAGATCTAAAATCGAAAATACTATGTAAATAATCCATTACCTTTGATTCTCTTCATCAGATGTCACTTCCAGGTATCACAGGTCCATAACGAATGTAGTTTTGTTCAAAAAAGCTCATCATTTATGTCCAAAAATCTCCGTCTCGTTAGCACATGATGTAAGCCAGCCGGACTTCTCGTCATGAACGAGGGGAAAAAATATATTTCCGTTCGTTCAAACATGTCAAACGTTGTATAGCATAAATCATTAGGGCCTTTTTAACCAGAACATGAATAATATTCAAGGTGGACGAATGCATAGTCTTTTATAACGTATTGGAACGAGGGTACCCAACATGAAGTAGCGCGCCAGGTGTCTAATGGGACATCACCGTTCCATGGCTCTTGTTCGGTCAGATCTCCCTCCAGAAGACTCAAAACACTTTGTAAAGGCTGGTGACATCTAGTGGAAGCAATAGGAAGTGCCAAAATATTCCTAAACCCCTGTGTTTTTCAATGGGATAGGTTTAAAGTCAATACAACACATCAGGTATCCACTTCCTGTCAGAAAATGTCTCAGGGTTTTGCCTGCCAAATGAGTTCTGTTATACTCACAGACACCATTCAAACAGTTTTGGAAACTTTAGAGTGTTTTCTATCCATATATAATAAGTATATGCATATTCTAGTTACTGGGTAGGATTAGTAACCAGATTAAATCGGGTACATTTTTTTTATCCAGACGTGCAAATGCTGCCCCCCTAGACCCAACAGGTTAAACAGTACAGCAAAATGGAACTTACAGAGTGCATCAAACATGATTTAGACCTTGTTTGTGAAAAATTGTTTATTTCTGTATTTCATGATTGCAACTTGCTGAAAAGTGTCAACAATGTTCCTTTCATCGAGCTTAAACAGTACAGCAAAATGGTTCTTACAGAGTGACTCAAACATGACTTAGACCTTGTTTTTGAAAAACTGTTTATTTCTGTATTACAACTTGCTGAAAAGTGTCAACAGTGTTTCTATCATCCTGATTAAGCTGTACAGCAAAATTGTACTTACATGACTTAGACCTTGTTTGTGAAAAACTGTTTATTTCTGTATTTCATCATTGCAACTTGCTGAAAAGTGTCAACAATGTTCCTTTCATCGAGCTTAAACAGTACAGCAAAATGGTTCTTACAGAGTGACTCAAACATGACTTAGACCTTGTTTTTGAAAAACTGTTTATTTCTGTATTACAACTTGCTGAAAAGTGTCAACAGTGTTTCTATCATCCTGATTAAGCTGTACAGCAAAATTGTACTTACATGACTTAGACCTTGTTTGTGAAAAACTGTTTATTTCTGTATTTCATGATTGCAACTTGCTGAAAAGTGTCAACAATGTTCCTTTCATTGAGTTTAAACAGTACAGCAAAATGGTACTTAGAGAGTGACTCAAACATGACTTAGACCTTGTTTTTGAAAAACTGTTTATTTCTGTATTACATGATTGCAACTTGCTGAAAATTGTCAACAATGTTCCTTTCATTGAGTTTAAACAGTACAGCCAAATGGTACTTAGAGAGTGACTCAAACATGACTTAGACCTTGTTTTTGAAAAACTGTTTATTTCTGTATTACATGATTGCAACTGGCTGAAAAGTGTCAACAATGTTCCTTTCATCGAGTTTAAACAGTACAGCAAAAATGGAACTTACAGAGTGCATCAAACATGATTTAGACCTTGTTTGTGAAAAATTGTTTTTTTCTGTATTTCATGATTGCAACTTGCTGAAAAGTGTCAACAATGTTCCTTTCATTGAGTTTAAACTGTACAGCAAAATGGTACTTAGAGATTGACTCAAACATGACTTAGACCTTGTTTTTGAAAAACTGTTTATTTCTGTATTACATGATTGCAACTTGCTGAAAAGTGTCAACAGTGTTCCTATCATCCTGATTAAGCAGTACAGCAGAAATGGACTATCAGAGTGCATGAAACATGATTTAGACCTTGTTTGTGAAAAACTGTTTACTTCTGTATTACATGATTGCAACTTGCTGAAAAGTGTCAACAATGTTCCTTTCATCGAGTTTAAACAGTACAGCAAAAATGGAACTTACAGAGTGCATCAAACATTATTTAGATTTTGTTTGTGAAAAATTGTTTTTTTCTGTATTTCATGATTGCAACTTGCTGAAAAGTGTCAACAATGTTCCTTTCATCGAGCTTAAACGGTACAGCAAAATCGTACTTACAGAGTGACTCAAACATGACTTAGACCTTGTTTTTGAAAAACTGTTTATTTCTGTATTACATGATTGCAACTTGCTGAAAAGTGTCAACAGTGTTCCTATCATCCTGATTAAGCAGTACAGCAAAAATGGAATTTACAGAGTGCACTAAACATGACTTAGACCTTGTTTTTGAAAAAAAATTGAATTCTGTATTTCATGATTGCAACTTGCTTAAAAGTCTCAACAATGTTCCTTTTATCGAGTTTAAACAGTACAGCAAAATTATACTTACAGAGTGACTCAAACATGACTTAGACCTTGTTTTTGAAAAACGGTTTATTTCTGTATTTCATGATTGCAATTTGCTGAAAAGTGTCAACAGTGTTCCTTTCATCGAGTTTAAACAGTACAGCAAATGGTACTTACAGAGTGACTCAAACATGACTTAGACCTGTTTTTGAAAAACTGTTTATTTCTGTTTTTCATGATTGCAACTTGCTGAAAAGTGTTAGGGTTACTTTCATCGAGTTTAAACAGTACAGCAAAATGGTACTTACAGAATGACCTTGTTTTTGAAAAACTGTTTATTTCTGTATTACATGATTGCAACTTGCTGAAAAGTGTCAACAGTGTTCCTATCATCCTGATTAATCAGTACAGCAAAAATGGAACTTACAGAGTGCACTAAACATGAATTAGACCTTGTTTGTGAAAAACTATTTATTTCTGTATTTCATGATTGCAACTTGCTGAAAAGTGTCAACAATGTTCCTTTCATCGAGTTTAAACAGTACAGCAAAATGAAACTTACAGAGTGCATCAAACATGATTTAGACCTTGTTTGTGAAAAATTGTTTTTTTCTGTATTTCATGATTGCAACTTGCTGAAAAGTGTCAACAATGTTCCTTTCATCGAGCTTAAACAGTACAGCAAAATGGTTCTTACAGAGTGACTCAAACATGACTTAGACCTTGTTTTTGAAAAACTGTTTATTTCTGTATTACAACTTGCTGAAAAGTGTCAACAGTGTTTCTATCATCCTGATTAAGCTGTACAGCAAAATTGTACTTACATGACTTAGACCTTGTTTGTGAAAAACTGTTTATTTCTGTATTTCATGATTGCAACTTGCTGAAAAGTGTCAACAATGTTCCTTTCATTGAGTTTAAACAGTACAGCAAAATGGTACTTAGAGAGTGACTCAAACATGACTTAGACCTTGTTTTTGAAAAACTGTTTATTTCTGTATTACATGATTGCAACTTGCTGAAAAGTGTCAACAATGTTTCTATCATCGAGTTTAAACAGTACAGCAAAAATTGAAAATACATAGTGCATCAAACATGATTTAGACCTTGTTTGTGAGAAACTCTTTATTTCTGTATTTCATGATTGCAACTTGCTGAAAATTGTCAACAATGTTCCTTTCATTGAGTTTAAACAGTACAGCAAAATGGTACTTAGAGAGTGACTCAAACATGACTTAGACCTTGTTTTTGAAAAACTGTTTATTTCTGTATTACATGATTGCAACTTGCTGAAAAGTGTCAACAATGTTCCTTTCATCGAGATTAAACAGTACAGCAAAAATGGAACTTACAGAGTGCATCAAACATGATTTAGACCTTGTTTGTGAAAAATTGTTTTTTTCTGTATTTCATGATTGCAACTTGCTGAAAAGTGTCAACAATGTTCCTTTCATCGAGCTTAAACAGTACAGCAAAATGGTACTTACAGAGTGCATCAAACATTATTTAGACCTTGTTTGTGAAAAACTGTTTATTTCTGTATTACATGATTGCAACTTGCTGAAAAGTGTCAACAATGTTCCTTTCATTGAGTTTAAACAGTACAGCAAAATTGTACTTACAGAGTGACTCAAACATGACTTAGACCTTGTTTTTGAAAAACTGTTTATTTCTGTATTACAACTTGCTGAAAAGTGTCAACAGTGTTTCTATCATCCTGATTAAGCTGTACAGCAAAATTGTACTTACATGACTTAGACCTTGTTTGTGAAAAACTGTTTATTTCTGTATTTCATCATTGCAACTTGCTGAAAAGTGTCAACAATGTTCCTTTCATTGAGTTTAAACTGTACAGCAAAATGGTACTTAGAGAGTGACTCAAACATGACTTAGACCTTGTTTTTGAAAAACTGTTTATTTCTGTATTACATGATTGCAACTTGCTGAAAAGTGTCAACAATGTTTCTATCATCGAGTTTAAACAGTACAGCAAAAATTGAAAATACATAGTGCATCAAACATGATTTAGACCTTGTTTGTGAGAAACTCTTTATTTCTGTATTTCATGATTGAAACTTGCTGAAAATTGTCAACAATGTTCCTTTCATTGAGTTTAAACAGTACAGCAAAATGGTACTTAGAGAGTGACTCAAACATGACTTAGACCTTGTTTTTGAAAAACTGTTTATTTCTGTATTACAACTTGCTGAAAAGTGTCAACAGTGTTTCTATCATCCTGATTAAGCTGTACAGCAAAATTGTACTTACATGACTTAGACCTTGTTTGTGAAAAACTGTTTATTTCTGTATTACATGATTGCAACTTGCTGAAAAGTGTCAACAATGTTCCTTTCATTGAGTTTAAACAGTACAGCAAAATGGTACTTACAGAGTGCATCAAACATTATTTAGACCTTGTTTGTGAAAAACTGTTTATTTCTGTATTACATGATTGCAACTTGCTGAAAAGTGTCAACAATGTTCCTTTCATTGAGTTTAAACAGTACAGCAAAATGGTACTTAGAGAGTGACTCAAACATGACTTAGACCTTGTTTGTGAAAAACTGTTCATTTCTGTATTACATGATTGCAACTTGCTGAAAAGTGTCAACAATGTTCCTTTCATCGAGTTTAAACAGTACAGCAAAAATCGAACTTATAGAGTGCATCAAACATGATTTAGAACTTGTTTGTGAAAAATTGTTTTTTTCTGTATTTCATGATTGCAACTTTCTGAAAAGTGTCAACAATGTTCCTTTCATCGAGCTTAAACAGTACAGCAAAATGGTTCTTACAGAGTGACTCAAACATGACTTAGACCTTGTTTTTGAAAAACTGTTTATTTCTGTATTACAACTTGCTGAAAAGTGTCAACAGTGTTTCTATCATCCTGATTAAGCTGTACAGCAAAATTGTACTTACATGACTTAGACCTTGTTTGTGAAAAACTGTTTATTTCTGTATTACATGATTGCAACTTGCTGAAAAGTGTCAACAATGTTCCTTTCATTGAGTTTAAACAGTACAGCAAAATGGTACTTAGAGAGTGACTCAAACATGACTTAGACCTTGTTTTTGAAAAACTGTTTATTTCTGTATTACATGATTGCAACTTGCTGAAAAGTGTCAACAATGTTTCTATCATCGAGTTTAAACAGTACAGCAAAAATTGAAAATACATAGTGCATCAAACATGATTTAGACCTTGTTTGTGAGAAACTCTTTATTTCTGTATTTCATGATTGCAACTTGCTGAAAATTGTCAACAATGTTCCTTTCATTGAGTTTAAACAGTACAGCAAAAATGGAACTTACAGAGTGCATCAAACATGATTTAGACCTTGTTTGTGAAAAATTGTTTATTTCTGTATTTCATGATTGCAACTTGCTGAAAAGTGTCAACAATGTTCCTTTCATCGAGCTTAAACAGTACAGCAAAATGGTTCTTACAGAGTGACTCAAACATGACTTAGACCTTGTTTTTGAAAAACTGTTTATTTCTGTATTACAACTTGCTGAAAAGTGTCAACAGTGTTTCTATCATCCTGATTAAGCTGTACAGCAAAATTGTACTTACATGACTTAGACCTTGTTTGTGAAAAACTGTTTATTTCTGTATTTCATGATTGCAACTTGCTGAAAAGTGTCAACAATGTTCCTTTCATCGAGCTTAAACAGTACAGCAAAATGGTACTTACAGAGTGACTCAAACATGACTTAGACCTTGTTTTTGAAAAACTGTTTATTTCTGTATTACATGATTCACTTGCTGAAAAGTGTCAACAATGTTTCTATCATCCTGATTTAAGCTGTACAGCAAAATTGATACTTATCACAACATGACTTAGACCTTGTTTGTGAGAAACTCTTTATTTCTGTATTTCATGATTGCAACTTTCTGAAAAGTGTCAACAATGTTCCTTTCATTGAGTTTAAACAGTACAGCAAAATGGTTCTTACAGAGTGACTCAAACATGACTTAGACCTTGTTTTTGAAAAACTGTTTATTTCTGTATTACATGATTGCAACTTGCTGAAAAGTGTCAACAATGTTTCTATCATCGAGTTTAAACAGTACAGCAAAAATTGAAAATACATAGTGCATCAAACATGATTTAGACCTTGTTTGTGAGAAACTCTTTATTTCTGTATTTCATGATTGCAACTTTCTGAAAAGTGTCAACAATGTTCCTTTCATCGAGCTTAAACAGTACAGCAAAATGGTTCTTACAGAGTGACTCAAACATGACTTAGACCTTGTTTTTGAAAAACTGTTTATTTCTGTATTACAACTTGCTGAAAAGTGTCAACAGTGTTTCTATCATCCTGATTAAGCTGTACAGCAAAATTGTACTTACATGACTTAGACCTTGTTTGTGAAAAACTGTTTATTTCTGTATTACATGATTGCAACTTGCTGAAAAGTGTCAACAATGTTCCTTTCATTGAGTTTAAACAGTACAGCAAAATGGTACTTAGAGAGTGACTCAAACATGACTTAGACCTTGTTTTTGAAAAACTGTTTATTTCTGTATTACATGATTGCAACTTGCTGAAAAGTGTCAACAATGTTTCTATCATCGAGTTTAAACAGTACAGCAAAAATTGAAAATACATAGTGCATCAAACATGATTTAGACCTTGTTTGTGAGAAACTCTTTATTTCTGTATTTCATGATTGCAACTTGCTGAAAATTGTCAACAATGTTCCTTTCATTGAGTTTAAACAGTACAGCAAAATGGTACTTAGAGAGTGACTCAAACATGACTTAGACCTTGTTTTTGAAAAACTGTTTATTTCTGTATTACATGATTGCAACTTGCTGAAAAGTGTCAACAATGTTCCTTTCATCGAGATTAAACAGTACAGCAAAAATGGAACTTACAGAGTGCATCAAACATGATTTAGACCTTGTTTGTGAAAAATTGTTTTTTTCTGTATTTCATGATTGCAACTTGCTGAAAAGTGTCAACAATGTTCCTTTCATCGAGCTTAAACAGTACAGCAAAATGGTACTTACAGAGTGCATCAAACATTATTTAGACCTTGTTTGTGAAAAACTGTTTATTTCTGTATTACATGATTGCAACTTGCTGAAAAGTGTCAACAATGTTCCTTTCATTGAGTTTAAACAGTACAGCAAAATTGTACTTACAGAGTGACTCAAACATGACTTAGACCTTGTTTTTGAAAAACTGTTTATTTCTGTATTACAACTTGCTGAAAAGTGTCAACAGTGTTTCTATCATCCTGATTAAGCTGTACAGCAAAATTGTACTTACATGACTTAGACCTTGTTTGTGAAAAACTGTTTATTTCTGTATTTCATCATTGCAACTTGCTGAAAAGTGTCAACAATGTTCCTTTCATTGAGTTTAAACTGTACAGCAAAATGGTACTTAGAGAGTGACTCAAACATGACTTAGACCTTGTTTTTGAAAAACTGTTTATTTCTGTATTACATGATTGCAACTTGCTGAAAAGTGTCAACAATGTTTCTATCATCGAGTTTAAACAGTACAGCAAAAATTGAAAATACATAGTGCATCAAACATGATTTAGACCTTGTTTGTGAGAAACTCTTTATTTCTGTATTTCATGATTGAAACTTGCTGAAAATTGTCAACAATGTTCCTTTCATTGAGTTTAAACAGTACAGCAAAATGGTACTTAGAGAGTGACTCAAACATGACTTAGACCTTGTTTTTGAAAAACTGTTTATTTCTGTATTACAACTTGCTGAAAAGTGTCAACAGTGTTTCTATCATCCTGATTAAGCTGTACAGCAAAATTGTACTTACATGACTTAGACCTTGTTTGTGAAAAACTGTTTATTTCTGTATTACATGATTGCAACTTGCTGAAAAGTGTCAACAATGTTCCTTTCATTGAGTTTAAACAGTACAGCAAAATGGTACTTACAGAGTGCATCAAACATTATTTAGACCTTGTTTGTGAAAAACTGTTTATTTCTGTATTACATGATTGCAACTTGCTGAAAAGTGTCAACAATGTTCCTTTCATTGAGTTTAAACAGTACAGCAAAATGGTACTTAGAGAGTGACTCAAACATGACTTAGACCTTGTTTTTGAAAAACTGTTTATTTCTGTATTACATGATTGCAACTTGCTGAAAAGTGTCAACAATGTTTCTATCATCGAGTTTAAACAGTACAGCAAAAATTGAAAATACATAGTGCATCAAACATGACTTAGACCTTGTTTGTGAGAAACTGTTTATTTCTGTATTTCATGATTGCAACTTGCTGAAAAGTGTCAACAATGTTCCTTTCATCGAGTTTAAACAGTACAGCAAAATGGTACTTAGAGAGTGACTCAAACATGACTTAGACCTTGTTTTTGAAAAACTGTTTATTTCTGTATTACATGATTGCAACTTGCTGAAAAGTGTCAACAATGTTCCTTTCATCGAGTTTAAACAGTACAGCAAAAATGGAACTTACAGAGTGCATCAAACATGATTTAGACCTTGTTTGTGAAAAATTGTTTTTTCTGTATTTCATGATTGCAACTTGCTGAAAAGTGTCAACAATGTTCCTTTCATCGAGCTTAAACAGTACAGCAAAATGGTTCTTACAGAGTGACTCAAACATGACTTAGACCTTGTTTTTGAAAAACTGTTTATTTCTGTATTACAACTTGCTGAAAAGTGTCAACAGTGTTTCTATCATCCTGATTAAGCTGTACAGCAAAATTGTACTTACATGACTTAGACCTTGTTTGTGAAAAACTGTTTATTTCTGTATTTCATGATTGCAACTTGCTGAAAAGTGTCAACAATGTTCCTTTCATCGAGCTTAAACAGTACAGCAAAATGGTTCTTACAGAGTGACTCAAACATGACTTAGACCTTGTTTTTGAAAAACTGTTTATTTCTGTATTACAACTTGCTGAAAAGTGTCAACAGTGTTTCTATCATCCTGATTAAGCTGTACAGCAAAATTGTACTTACATGACTTAGACCTTGTTTGTGAAAAACTGTTTATTTCTGTATTTCATGATTGCAACTTGCTGAAAAGTGTCAACAATGTTCCTTTCATTGAGTTTAAACAGTACAGCAAAATGGTACTTAGAGAGTGACTCAAACATGACTTAGACCTTGTTTTTGAAAAACTGTTTATTTCTGTATTACATGATTGCAACTTGCTGAAAAGTGTCAACAATGTTTCTATCATCGAGTTTAAACAGTACAGCAAAAATTGAAAATACATAGTGCATCAAACATGATTTAGACCTTGTTTGTGAGAAACTCTTTATTTCTGTATTTCATGATTGCAACTTGCTGAAAAGTGTCAACAATGTTCCTTTCATCGAGCTTAAACAGTACAGCAAAATGGTACTTACAGAGTGACTCAAACATGACTTAGACCTTGTTTTTGAAAAACTGTTTATTTCTGTATTACAACTTGCTGAAAAGTGTCAACAGTGTTTCTATCATCCTGATTAAGCTGTACAGCAAAATTGTACTTACAATGACTTAGACCTTGTTTGTGAAAAACTGTTTATTTCTGTATTTCATCATTGCAACTTGCTGAAAAGTGTCAACAATGTTCCTTTCATTGAGTTTAAACTGTACAGCAAAATGGTACTTAGAGAGTGACTCAAACATGACTTAGACCTTGTTTTTGAAAAACTGTTTATTTCTGTATTACATGATTGCAACTTGCTGAAAAGCGTCAACAATGTTTCTATCATCGAGTTTAAACAGTACATCAAAATGGTACTTAGAGAGTGCCTCAAACATGACTTAGACCTTGTTTTTGAAAAACTGTTTATTTCTGTATTACATGATTGCATCTTGCTGAAAAGTGTCAACAATGTTCCTTTCATCGAGTTTAAACAGTACAGCAAAAATGGAACTTACAGAGTGCATCAAACATGATTTAGACCTTGTTTGTGAAAAACTGTTTATTTCTGTATTTCATGATTGCAACTTGCTGAAAAGTGTCAACAATGTTCCTTTCATCGAGCTTAAACAGTACAGCAAAATGGTTCTTACAGAGTGACTCAAACATGACTTAGACCTTGTTTTTGAAAAACTGTTTATTTCTGTATTACAACTTGCTGAAAAGTGTCAACAGTGTTTCTATCATCCTGATTAAGCTGTACAGCAAAATTGTACTTACATGACTTAGACCTTGTTTGTGAAAAACTGTTTATTTCTGTATTTCATGATTGCAACTTGCTGAAAAGTGTCAACAATGTTCCTTTCATTGAGTTTAAACAGTACAGCAAAATGGTACTTAGAGAGTGACTCAAACATGACTTAGACCTTGTTTTTGAAAAACTGTTTATTTCTGTATTACATGATTGCAACTTGCTGAAAAGTGTCAACAATGTTTCTATCATCGAGTTTAAACAGTACAGCAAAAATTGAAAATACATAGTGCATCAAACATGATTTAGACCTTGTTTGTGAGAAACTCTTTATTTCTGTATTTCATGATTGCAACTTGCTGAAAATTGTCAACAATGTTCCTTTCATTGAGTTTAAACAGTACAGCAAAATGGTACTTACAGAGTGCCTCAAACATGACTTAGACATTGTTTTTGAAAAACTGTTTATTTCTGTATTTCATGATTGCAACTTGCTGAAAAGTGTCAACAATGTTCCTTTCATCGAGCTTAAACAGTACAGCAAAATGGTACTTACAGAGTGACTCAAACATGACTTAGACCTTGTTTTTGAAAAACTGTTTATTTCTGTATTACAACTTGCTGAAAAGTGTCAACAGTGTTTCTTTCATCCTGATTAAGCTGTACAGCAAAATTGTACTTACATGACTTAGACCTTGTTTGTGAAAAACTGTTTATTTCTGTATTTCATGATTGCAACTTGCTGAAAAGTGTCAACAATGTTCCTTTCATCGAGCTTAAACAGTACAGCAAAATGGTTCTTACAGAGTGACTCAAACATGACTTAGACCTTGTTTTTGAAAAACTGTTTATTTCTGTATTACACACTTGCTGAAAAGTGTCAACAGTGTTTCTATCATCCTGATTAAGCTGTACAGCAAAATTGTACTTACATGACTTAGACCTTGTTTGTGAAAAACTGTTTATTTCTGTATTTCATGATTGCAACTTGCTGAAAAGTGTCAACAATGTTCCTTTCATTGAGTTTAAACAGTACAGCAAAATGGTACTTAGAGAGTGACTCAAACATGACTTAGACCTTGTTTTTGAAAAACTGTTTATTTCTGTATTACATGTCACTTGCTGAAAAGTGTCAACAATGTTTCTATCATCCTGATTAAGCTGTACAGCAAAATTGTACTTACATGACTTAGACCTTGTTTGTGAAAAACTCTTTATTTCTGTATTTCATGATTGCAACTTGCTGAAAAGTGTCAACAATGTTCCTTTCATTGAGTTTAAACAGTACAGCAAAATGGTACTTAGAGAGTGACTCAAACATGACTTAGACCTTGTTTTTGAAAAACTGTTTATTTCTGTATTACATGATTGCAACTTGCTGAAAAGTGTCAACAATGTTTCTATCATCGAGTTTAAACAGTACAGCAAAATGGTACTTAGAGAGTGACTCAAACATGACTTAGACCTTGTTTTTGAAAAACTGTTTATTTCTGTATTACATGATTGCAACTTGCTGAAAAGTGTCAACAATGTTCCTTTCATCGAGTTTAAACAGTACAGCAAAAATGGAACTTACAGAGTGCATCAAACATGATTTAGACCTTGTTTGTGAAAAATTGTTTTTTCTGTATTTCATGATTGCAACTTGCTGAAAAGTGTCAACAATGTTCCTTTCATCGAGCTTAAACAGTACAGCAAAATGGTTCTTACAGAGTGACTCAAACATGACTTAGACCTTGTTTTTGAAAAACTGTTTATTTCTGTATTACAACTTGCTGAAAAGTGTCAACAGTGTTTCTATCATCCTGATTAAGCTGTACAGCAAAATTGTACTTACATGACTTAGACCTTGTTTGTGAAAAACTGTTTTTTCTGTATTTCATGATTGCAACTTGCTGAAAAGTGTCAACAATGTTCCTTTCATTGAGTTTAAACAGTACAGCAAAATGGTACTTAGAGAGTGACTCAAACATGACTTAGACCTTGTTTTTGAAAAACTGTTTATTTCTGTATTACATGATTGCAACTTGCTGAAAAGTGTCAACAATGTTTCTATCATCGAGTTTAAACAGTACAGCAAAATTGAAAATACATAGTGCATCAAACATGATTTAGACCTTGTTTGTGAGAAACTGTTTATTTCTGTATTTCATGATTGCAACTTGCTGAAAAGTGTCAACAATGTTCCTTTCATTGAGTTTAAACAGTACAGCCAAATGGTACTTAGAGAGTGACTCAAACATGACTTAGACCTTGTTTTTGAAAAACTGTTTATTTCTGTATTACATGATTGCAACTTGCTGAAAAGTGTCAACAATGTTCCTTTCATCGAGTTTAAACAGTACAGCAAAAATGGAACTTACAGAGTGCATCAAACATGATTTAGACCTTGTTTGTGAAAAATTGTTTTTTTCTGTATTTCATGATTGCAACTTGCTGAAAAGTGTCAACAATGTTCCTTTCATCGAGCTTAAACAGTACAGCAAAATGGTTCTTACAGAGTGACTCAAACATGACTTAGACCTTGTTTTTGAAAAACTGTTTATTTCTGTATTACAACTTGCTGAAAAGTGTCAACAGTGTTTCTATCATCCTGATTAAGCTGTACAGCAAAATTGTACTTACATGACTTAGACCTTGTTTGTGAAAAACTGTTTATTTCTGTATTTCATGATTGCAACTTGCTGAAAAGTGTCAACAATGTTCCTTTCATTGAGTTTAAACAGTACAGCAAAATGGTACTTAGAGAGTGACTCAAACATGACTTAGACCTTGTTTTTGAAAAACTGTTTATTTCTGTATTACATGATTGCAACTTGCTGAAAAGTGTCAACAATGTTTCTATCATCGAGTTTAAACAGTACAGCAAAAATTGAAAATACATAGTGCATCAAACATGATTTAGACCTTGTTTGTGAGAAACTCTTTATTTCTGTATTTCATGATTGCAACTTGCTGAAAAGTGTCAACAATGTTCCTTTCATCGAGCTTAAACAGTACAGCAAAATGGTTCTTACAGAGTGACTCAAACATGACTTAGACCTTGTTTTTGAAAAACTGTTTATTTCTGTATTACAACTTGCTGAAAAGTGTCAACAATGTTTCTATCATCCTGATTAAGCTGTACAGCAAAATTGTACTTACATGACTTAGACCTTGTTTGTGAAAAACTGTTTATTTCTGTATTTCATGATTGCAACTTGCTGAAAAGTGTCAACAATGTTCCTTTCATCGAGCTTAAACAGTACAGCAAAATGGTTCTTACAGAGTGACTCAAACATGACTTAGACCTTGTTTTTGAAAAACTGTTTATTTCTGTATTACAACTTGCTGAAAAGTGTCAACAGTGTTTCTATCATCCTGATTAAGCTGTACAGCAAAATTGTACTTACATGACTTAGACCTTGTTTGTGAAAAACTGTTTATTTCTGTATTTCATCATTGCAACTTGCTGAAAAGTGTCAACAATGTTCCTTTCATTGAGTTTAAACAGTACAGCAAAATGGTACTTAGAGAGTGACTCAAACATGACTTAGACCTTGTTTTTGAAAAACTGTTTATTTCTGTATTACATGATTGCAACTTGCTGAAAAGTGTCAACAATGTTTCTATCATCGAGTTTAAACTGACAGCAAAAATTGAAAATACATAGTGCATCAAACATGATTTAGACCTTGTTTGTGAGAAACTCTTTATTTCTGTATTTCATGATTGAAACTTGCTGAAAATTGTCAACAATGTTCCTTTCATTGAGTTTAAACAGTACAGCAAAATGGTACTTAGAGAGTGACTCAAACATGACTTAGACCTTGTTTTTGAAAAACTGTTCATTTCTGTATTACATGATTGCAACTTGCTGAAAAGTGTCAACAATGTTCCTTTCATCTGAGTTTAAACAGTACAGCAAAATGGTACTTAGAGAGTGACTCAAACATGACTTAGACCTTGTTTGTGAAAAACTGTTCATTTCTGTATTACATGATTGCAACTTGCTGAAAAGTGTCAACAATGTTCCTATCATCCTGATTAAGCAGTACAGTAGAAATGGACTATCAGAGTGCCTCAAACATGACTTAGACCTTGTTTGTGAAAAACTGTTTATTTCTGTATTACATGATTGCAACTTGCTGAAAAGTGTCAACAATGTTCCTTTCATCGAGTTTAAACAGTACAGCAAAAATGGAACTTACAGAGTGCATCAAACATGATTTAGACCTTGTTTGTGAAAAATTGTTTTTTCTGTATTTCATGATTGCAACTTTCTGAAAAGTGTCAACAATGTTCCTTTCATCGAGCTTAAACAGTACAGCAAAATGGTTCTTACAGAGTGACTCAAACATGACTTAGACCTTGTTTTTGAAAAACTGTTTATTTCTGTATTACAACTTGCTGAAAAGTGTCAACAGTGTTTCTATCATCCTGATTAAGCTGTACAGCAAAATTGTACTTACATGACTTAGACCTTGTTTGTGAAAAACTGTTTATTTCTGTATTTCATGATTGCAACTTGCTGAAAAGTGTCAACAATGTTCCTTTCATTGAGTTTAAACAGTACAGCAAAATGGTACTTAGAGAGTGACTCAAACATGACTTAGACCTTGTTTGTGAAAAACTGTTCATTTCTGTATTACATGATTGCAACTTGCTGAAAAGTGTCAACAATGTTCCTTTCATCGAGTTTAAACAGTACAGCAAAAATGGAACTTACAGAGTGCATCAAACATTATTTAGACCTTGTTTGTGAAAAATTCTTTTTTCTGTATTTCATGATTGCAACTTGCTGAAAAGTGTCAACAATGTTCCTTTCATCGAGCTTAAACGGTACAGCAAAATCGTACTTACAGGTGACTCAAACATGGCTTAGACCTTTTTTTGAAAAACGGTTTATTTCTGTATTACATGATTGCAACTTTCTGAAAAGTGTCAACAATGTTCCTTTCATCGAGTTTAAGCAGTACAGCAAAAATGGAACTTACAGAGTGCACCAAACATGAATTAGACCTTGTTTGTGAAAAACGATTTATTTCTGTATTTCATGATTGCAACTTGCTGAAAAGTGTCAACAATGTTCCTTTCATCGAGTTTAAACAGTACAGCAAAATGGTACTTGCAGAGTGACTCAAACATGACTTAGACCTTGTTTTTGAAAAACTATTTATTTCTGTATTACATGATTGCAACTTGCTGAAAAGTGTCAACAGTACAGTGTTCCTATCATCCTGATTAAGCAGTACAGCAAAAATTGAACTTACAGAGTGACTCAAACATGACTTAGACCTTGTTTTTGAAAAACGGTTTATTTCTGTATTTCATGATTGCAACTTGCTGAAAAGTGTCAACAATGTTCCTTTCATCGAGTTTAAACAGTACAGCAAAATGGTACTTACAGAGTGACTCAAACTTGACTTAGACCTTGTTTGTGAAAAACTGTTTATTTCTGTATTACATGATTGCAACTTGCTGAAAAGTGTCAACAGTGTTCCTATCATCCGATTTAATCAGTACAGCAAAAATGGAACTTACAGAGTGCACTAAACATGAATTAGACCTTGTTTGTGAAAAACTATTTATTTCTGTATTTCATGATTGCAACTTGCTGAAAAGTGTCAACAATGTTCCTTTCATCGAGTTTAAACAGTACAGCAAAAATGAAACTTACAGAGTGCATCAAACATGATTTAGACCTTGTTTGTGAAAAATTGTTTTTTCTGTATTTCATGATTGCAACTTGCTGAAAAGTGTCAACAATGTTCCTTTCATCGAGCTTAAACAGTACAGCAAAATGGTTCTTACAGAGTGACTCAAACATGACTTAGACCTTGTTTTTGAAAAACTGTTTATTTCTGTATTACAACTTGCTGAAAAGTGTCAACAGTGTTTCTATCATCCTGATTAAGCTGTACAGCAAAATTGTACTTACATGACTTAGACCTTGTTTGTGAAAAACTGTTTATTTCTGTATTTCATGATTGCAACTTGCTGAAAAGTGTCAACAATGTTCCTTTCATTGAGTTTAAACAGTACAGCAAAATGGTACTTAGAGAGTGACTCAAACATGACTTAGACCTTGTTTTTGAAAAACTGTTTATTTCTGTATTACATGATTGCAACTTGCTGAAAAGTGTCAACAATGTTCCTTTCATCGAGATTAAACAGTACAGCAAAAATGGAAC
Organism: Salmo salar; assembly: GCF_905237065.1. NCBI lineage: Eukaryota > Metazoa > Chordata > Actinopteri > Salmoniformes > Salmonidae > Salmo > Salmo salar. The sequence continues at coordinate 111,969 of NW_025547840.1, read as the reverse complement.
TTACAGAGTGCATCAAACATGATTTAGACCTTGTTTGTGAAAAATTGTTTTTTTCTGTATTTCATGATTGCAACTTGCTGAAAAGTGTCAACAATGTTCCTTTCATCGAGCTTAAACGGTACAGCAAAATCGTACTTACAGTGACTCAAACATGGCTTAGACCTTTTTTTTGAAAAACGGTTTATTTCTGTATTACATGATTGCAACTTTCTGAAAAGTGTCAACAATGTTCCTTTCATCGAGTTTAAGCAGTACAGCAAAAATGGAACTTACAGGTGCACTAAACATGAATTAGACCTTGTTTGTGAAAAACGATTTATTTCTGTATTTCATGATTGCAACTTGCTGAAAAGTGTCAACAATGTTCCTTTCATCGAGTTTAAACAGTACAGCAAAATGGTACTTACAGAGTGACTCAAACATGACTTCGACCTTGTTTTTGAAAAACTATTTATTTCTGTATTACATGATTGCAACTTGCTGAAAAGTGTCAACAGTACAGTGTTCCTATCATTCTGATTAAGCAGTACAGCAAAAATGGTACTTACAGAGTGACTCAAACTTGACTTAGACCTTGTTTGTGAAAAACTATTTATTTCTGTTTTTCATGATTGCAACTTGCTGAAAAGTGTCAACAATGTTCCTTTCATCGAGTTTAAACAGTACAGCAAAATGGTACTTACAGAGTGACTCAAACATGACTTAGACCTTGTTTTTGAAAAACTGTTTATTTCTGTATTACATGATTGCAACTTGCTGAAAAGTGTCAACAGTGTTCCTATCATCCTGATTAATCAGTACAGCAAAAATGGAACTTACAGAGTGCACTAAACATGAATTAGACCTTGTTTGTGAAAAACTATTTATTTCTGTATTTCATGATTGCAACTTGCTGAAAAGTGTCAACAATGTTCCTTTCATCGAGTTTAAACAGTACAGCAAAAATGAAACTTACAGAGTGCATCAAACATGATTTAGACCTTGTTTGTGAAAAATTGTTTTTTTCTGTATTTCATGATTGCAACTTGCTGAAAAGTGTCAACAATGTTCCTTTCATCGAGCTTAAACAGTACAGCAAAATGGTTCTTACAGAGTGACTCAAACATGACTTAGACCTTGTTTTTGAAAAACTGTTTATTTCTGTATTACAACTTGCTGAAAAGTGTCAACAGTGTTTCTATCATCCTGATTAAGCTGTACAGCAAAATTGTACTTACATGACTTAGACCTTGTTTGTGAAAAACTGTTTATTTCTGTATTTCATGATTGCAACTTGCTGAAAAGTGTCAACAATGTTCCTTTCATTGAGTTTAAACAGTACAGCAAAATGGTACTTAGAGAGTGACTCAAACATGACTTAGACCTTGTTTTTGAAAAACTGTTTATTTCTGTATTACATGATTGCAACTTGCTGAAAAGTGTCAACAATGTTCCTTTCATCGAGATTAAACAGTACAGCAAAAATGGAACTTACAGAGTGCATCAAAAATGATTTAGACCTTGTTTGTGAAAAATTGTTTTTTCTGTATTTCATGATTGCAACTTGCTGAAAAGTGTCAACAATGTTCCTTTCATCGAGCTTAAACAGTACAGCAAAATGGTACTTACAGAGTGCATCAAACATGATTTAGACCTTGTTTGTGAAAAACTGTTTATTTCTGTATTACATGATTGCAACTTGCTGAAAAGTGTCAACAATGTTCCTTTCATTGAGTTTAAACAGTACAGCAAAATGGTACTTAGAGAGTGACTCAAACATGACTTAGACCTTGTTTGTGAAAAACTGTTCATTTCTGTATTACATGATTGCAACTTGCTGAAAAGTGTCAACAGTGTTCCTATCATCCTGATTAGGCATTACAGCAGAAATGGACTATCAGAGTGCATCAAACATGATTTAGACCTTGTTTGTGAAAAACTGTTTACTTCTGTATTACATGATTGCAACTTGCTGAAAAGTGTCAACAATGTTCCTTTCATCGAGCTTAAACGGTACAGCAAAATGGTACTTACAGAGTGACTCAAACATGACTTAGACCTTGTTTTTGAAAAACGGTTTATTTCTGTATTACATGATTGCAACTTTCTGAAAAGTGTCAACAATGTTCCTTTCATCGAGTTTAAGCAGTACAGCAAAATGGAACTTACAGGTGCACTAAACATGAATTAGACCTTGTTTGTGAAAAACGGTTTATTTCTGTATTTCATGATTGCAACTTGCTGAAAAGTGTCAACAATGTTCCTTTCATCGAGTTTAAACAGTACAGCAAAATGGTACTTAGAGAGTGACTCAAACATGACTTAGACCTTGTTTGTGAAAAACTGTTTATTTCTGTATTACATGATTGCAACTTGCTGAAAAGTGTCAACAGTAGTGTTCCTATCATTCGATTAAGCAGTACAGCAAAAATGGTACTTACAGAGTGCATCAAACATGACTTAGACCTTGTTTTTGAAAAACTGTTTATTTCTGTATTACAACTTGCTGAAAAGTGTCAACAGTGTTTCTATCATCCTGATTAAGCTGTACAGCAAAATTGTACTTACATGACTTAGACCTTGTTTGTGAAAAACTGTTTTTTTCTGTATTTCATGATTGCAACTTGCTGAAAAGTGTCAACAATGTTCCTTTCATTGAGTTTAAACAGTACAGCAAAATGGTACTTAGAGAGTGACTCAAACATGACTTAGACCTTGTTTTTGAAAAACTGTTTATTTCTGTATTACATGATTGCAACTTGCTGAAAAGTGTCAACAATGTTTCTATCATCGAGTTTAAACAGTACAGCAAAAATTGAAAATACATAGTGCATCAAACATGATTTAGACCTTGTTTGTGAGAAACTCTTTATTTCTGTATTTCATGATTGCAACTTGCTGAAAATTGTCAACAATGTTCCTTTCATTGAGTTTAAACAGTACAGCAAAAATGGAACTTACAGAGTGCATCAAACATGATTTAGACCTTGTTTGTGAAAAACTGTTTATTTCTGTATTTCATGATTGCAACTTGCTGAAAAGTGTCAACAATGTTCCTTTCATCGAGCTTAAACAGTACAGCAAAATGGTTCTTACAGAGTGACTCAAACATGACTTAGACCTTGTTTTTGAAAAACTGTTTATTTCTGTATTACAACTTGCTGAAAAGTGTCAACAGTGTTTCTATCATCCTGATTAAGCTGTACAGCAAAATTGTACTTACATGACTTAGACCTTGTTTGTGAAAAACTGTTTATTTCTGTATTTCATGATTGCAACTTGCTGAAAAGTGTCAACAATGTTCCTTTCATTGAGTTTAAACAGTACAGCAAAATGGTACTTAGAGAGTGACTCAAACATGACTTAGACCTTGTTTTTGAAAAACTGTTTATTTCTGTATTACATGATTGCAACTTGCTGAAAAGTGTCAACAATGTTTCTATCATCGAGTTTAAACAGTACAGCAAAAATTGAAAATACATAATGCATCAAACATGATTTAGACCTTGTTTGTGAGAAACTCTTTATTTCTGTATTTCATGATTGCAACTTGCTGAAAAGTGTCAACAATGTTCCTTTCATCGAGCTTAAACAGTACAGCAAAATGGTTCTTACAGAGTGACTCAAACATGACTTAGACCTTGTTTTTGAAAAACGGTTTATTTCTGTATTACAACTTGCTGAAAAGTGTCAACAGTGTTTCTATCATCCTGATTAAGCTGTACAGCAAAATTGTACTTACATGACTTAGACCTTGTTTGTGAAAAACTGTTTTTTCTGTATTTCATGATTGCAACTTGCTGAAAAGTGTCAACAATGTTCCTTTCATTGAGTTTAAACAGTACAGCAAAATGGTACTTAGAGAGTGACTCAAACATGACTTAGACCTTGTTTTTGAAAAACTGTTTATTTCTGTATTACATGATTGCAACTTGCTGAAAAGTGTCAACAATGTTTCTATCATCGAGTTTAAACAGTACAGCAAAAATTGAAAATACATAGTGCATCAAACATGATTTAGACCTTGTTTGTGAGAAACTCTTTATTTCTGTATTTCATGATTGCAACTTGCTGAAAATTGTCAACAATGTTCCTTTCATTGAGTTTAAACAGTACAGCCAAATGGTACTTAGAGAGTGACTCAAACATGACTTAGACCTTGTTTTTGAAAAACTGTTTATTTCTGTATTACATGATTGCAACTGGCTGAAAAGTGTCAACACAATGTTCCTTTCATCGAGTTTAAACAGTACAGCAAAAATGGAACTTACAGAGTGCATCAAACATGATTTAGACCTTGTTTGTGAAAAATTGTTTTTTTCTGTATTTCATGATTGCAACTTGCTGAAAAGTGTCAACAATGTTCCTTTCATCGAGCTTAAACAGTACAGCAAAATGGTTCTTACAGAGTGACTCAAACATGACTTAGACCTTGTTTTTGAAAAACGGTTTATTTCTGTATTACAACTTGCTGAAAAGTGTCAACAGTGTTTCTATCATCCTGATTAAGCTGTACAGCAAAATTGTACTTACATGACTTAGACCTTGTTTGTGAAAAACTGTTTTTTTCTGTATTTCATGATTGCAACTTGCTGAAAAGTGTCAACAATGTTCCTTTCATTGAGTTTAAACAGTACAGCAAAATGGTACTTAGAGAGTGACTCAAACATGACTTAGACCTTGTTTTTGAAAAACTGTTTATTTCTGTATTACATGATTGCAACTTGCTGAAAAGTGTCAACAATGTTTCTATCATCGAGTTTAAACAGTACAGCAAAAATTGAAAATACATAGTGCATCAAACATGATTTAGACCTTGTTTGTGAGAAACTCTTTATTTCTGTATTTCATGATTGCAACTTGCTGAAAATTGTCAACAATGTTCCTTTCATTGAGTTTAAACAGTACAGCAAAAATGGAACTTACAGAGTGCATCAAACATGATTTAGACCTTGTTTGTGAAAAATTGTTTTTTTCTGTATTTCATGATTGCAACTTGCTGAAAAGTGTCAACAATGTTCCTTTCATCGAGCTTAAACAGTACAGCAAAATGGTTCTTACAGAGTGACTCAAACATGACTTAGACCTTGTTTTTGAAAAACTGTTTATTTCTGTATTACAACTTGCTGAAAAGTGTCAACAGTGTTTCTATCATCCTGATTAAGCTGTACAGCAAAATTGTACTTACATGACTTAGACCTTGTTTGTGAAAAACTGTTTATTTCTGTATTTCATGATTGCAACTTGCTGAAAAGTGTCAACAATGTTCCTTTCATTGAGTTTAAACAGTACAGCAAAATGGTACTTAGAGAGTGACTCAAACATGACTTAGACCTTGTTTTTGAAAAACTGTTTATTTCTGTATTACATGATTGCAACTTGCTGAAAAGTGTCAACAATGTTTCTATCATCGAGTTTAAACAGTACAGCAAAAATTGAAAATACATAGTGCATCAAACATGATTTAGACCTTGTTTGTGAGAAACTCTTTATTTCTGTATTTCATGATTGCAACTTGCTGAAAAGTGTCAACAATGTTCCTTTCATCGAGCTTAAACAGTACAGCAAAATGGTTCTTACAGAGTGACTCAAACATGACTTAGACCTTGTTTTTGAAAAACGGTTTATTTCTGTATTACAACTTGCTGAAAAGTGTCAACAGTGTTTCTATCATCCTGATTAAGCTGTACAGCAAAATTGTACTTACATGACTTAGACCTTGTTTGTGAAAAACTGTTTATTTCTGTATTTCATGATTGCAACTTGCTGAAAAGTGTCAACAATGTTCCTTTCATTGAGTTTAAACAGTACAGCAAAATGGTACTTAGAGAGTGACTCAAACATGACTTAGACCTTGTTTTTGAAAAACTGTTTATTTCTGTATTACATGATTGCAACTTGCTGAAAAGTGTCAACAATGTTTCTATCATCGAGTTTAAACAGTACAGCAAAATTGAAAATACATAGTGCATCAAACATGATTTAGACCTTGTTTGTGAGAAACTCTTTATTTCTGTATTTCATGATTGCAACTTGCTGAAAAGTGTCAACAATGTTCCTTTCATCGAGCTTAAACAGTACAGCAAAATGGTTCTTACAGAGTGACTCAAACATGACTTAGACCTTGTTTTTGAAAAACTGTTTATTTCTGTATTACAACTTGCTGAAAAGTGTCAACAGTGTTTCTATCATCCTGATTAAGCTGTACAGCAAAATTGTACTTACATGACTTAGACCTTGTTTGTGAAAAACTGTTTATTTCTGTATTTCATGATTGCAACTTGCTGAAAAGTGTCAACAATGTTCCTTTCATTGAGTTTAAACAGTACAGCAAAATGGTACTTAGAGAGTGACTCAAACATGACTTAGACCTTGTTTTTGAAAAACTGTTTATTTCTGTATTACATGATTGCAACTTGCTGAAAAGTGTCAACAATGTTTCTATCATCGAGTTTAAACAGTACAGCAAAAATTGAAAATACATAGTGCATCAAACATGATTTAGACCTTGTTTGTGAGAAACTCTTTATTTCTGTATTTCATGATTGCAACTTGCTGAAAATTGTCAACAATGTTCCTTTCATTGAGTTTAAACAGTACAGCAAAATGGTACTTAGAGAGTGACTCAAACATGACTTAGACCTTGTTTTTGAAAAACTGTTTATTTCTGTATTACATGATTGCAACTTGCTGAAAAGTGTCAACAATGTTTCTATCATCGAGTTTAAACAGTACAGCAAAAATTGAAAATACATAGTGCATCAAACATGATTTAGACCTTGTTTCTGAGAAACTCTTTATTTCTGTATTTCATGATTGCAACTTGCTGAAAATTGTCAACAATGTTCCTTTCATTGAGTTTAAACAGTACAGCCAAATGGTACTTAGAGAGTGACTCAAACATGACTTAGACCTTGTTTTTGAAAAACTGTTTATTTCTGTATTACATGATTGCAACTGGCTGAAAAGTGTCAACACAATGTTCCTTTCATCGAGTTTAAACAGTACAGCAAAAATGGAACTTACAGAGTGCATCAAACATGATTTAGACCTTGTTTGTGAAAAATTGTTTTTTTCTGTATTTCATGATTGCAACTTGCTGAAAAGTGTCAACAATGTTCCTTTCATCGAGCTTAAACAGTACAGCAAAATGGTTCTTACAGAGTGACTCAAACATGACTTAGACCTTGTTTTTGAAAAACGGTTTATTTCTGTATTACAACTTGCTGAAAAGTGTCAACAGTGTTTCTATCATCCTGATTAAGCTGTACAGCAAAATTGTACTTACATGACTTAGACCTTGTTTGTGAAAAACTGTTTTTTTCTGTATTTCATGATTGCAACTTGCTGAAAAGTGTCAACAATGTTCCTTTCATTGAGTTTAAACAGTACAGCAAAATGGTACTTAGAGAGTGACTCAAACATGACTTAGACCTTGTTTTTGAAAAACTGTTTATTTCTGTATTACATGATTGCAACTTGCTGAAAAGTGTCAACAATGTTTCTATCATCGAGTTTAAACAGTACAGCAAAAATTGAAAATACATAGTGCATCAAACATGACTTAGACCTTGTTTGTGAGAAACTCTTTATTTCTGTATTTCATGATTGCAACTTGCTGAAAATTGTCAACAATGTTCCTTTCATTGAGTTTAAACAGTACAGCAAAAATGGAACTTACAGAGTGCATCAAACATGATTTAGACCTTGTTTGTGAAAAATTGTTTTTTTCTGTATTTCATGATTGCAACTTGCTGAAAAGTGTCAACAATGTTCCTTTCATCGAGCTTAAACAGTACAGCAAAATGGTTCTTACAGAGTGACTCAAACATGACTTAGACCTTGTTTTTGAAAAACTGTTTATTTCTGTATTACAACTTGCTGAAAAGTGTCAACAGTGTTTCTATCATCCTGATTAAGCTGTACAGCAAAATTGTACTTACATGACTTAGACCTTGTTTGTGAAAAACTGTTTATTTCTGTATTTCATGATTGCAACTTGCTGAAAAGTGTCAACAATGTTCCTTTCATTGAGTTTAAACAGTACAGCAAAATGGTACTTAGAGAGTGACTCAAACATGACTTAGACCTTGTTTTTGAAAAACTGTTTATTTCTGTATTACATGATTGCAACTTGCTGAAAAGTGTCAACAATGTTTCTATCATCGAGTGTAAACAGTACAGCAAAAATTGAAAATACATAATGCATCAAACATGATTTAGACCTTGTTTGTGAGAAACTCTTTATTTCTGTATTTCATGATTGCAACTTGCTGAAAAGTGTCAACAATGTTCCTTTCATCGAGCTTAAACAGTACAGCAAAATGGTTCTTACAGAGTGACTCAAACATGACTTAGACCTTGTTTTTGAAAAACTGTTTATTTCTGTATTACAACTTGCTGAAAAGTGTCAACAGTGTTTCTATCATCCTGATTAAGCTGTACAGCAAAATTGTACTTACATGACTTAGACCTTGTTTGTGAAAAACTGTTTATTTCTGTATTTCATGATTGCAACTTGCTGAAAAGTGTCAACAATGTTCCTTTCATTGAGTTTAAACAGTACAGCAAAATGGTACTTAGAGAGTGACTCAAACATGACTTAGACCTTGTTTTTGAAAAACTGTTTATTTCTGTATTACATGATTGCAACTTGCTGAAAAGTGTCAACAATGTTTCTATCATCGAGTTTAAACAGTACAGCAAAAATTGAAAATACATAATGCATCAAACATGATTTAGACCTTGTTTGTGAGAAACTCTTTATTTCTGTATTTCATGATTGCAACTTGCTGAAAAGTGTCAACAATGTTCCTTTCATCGAGCTTAAACAGTACAGCAAAATGGTTCTTACAGAGTGACTCAAACATGACTTAGACCTTGTTTTTGAAAAACTGTTTATTTCTGTATTACAACTTGCTGAAAAGTGTCAACAGTGTTTCTATCATCCTGATTAAGCTGTACAGCAAAATTGTACTTACATGACTTAGACCTTGTTTGTGAAAAACTGTTTTTTCTGTATTTCATGATTGCAACTTGCTGAAAAGTGTCAACAATGTTCCTTTCATTGAGTTTAAACAGTACAGCAAAATGGTACTTAGAGAGTGACTCAAACATGACTTAGACCTTGTTTTTGAAAAACTGTTTATTTCTGTATTACATGATTGCAACTTGCTGAAAAGTGTCAACAATGTTTCTATCATCGAGTTTAAACAGTACAGCAAAAATTGAAAATACATAGTGCATCAAACATGATTTAGACCTTGTTTGTGAGAAACTCTTTATTTCTGTATTTCATGATTGCAACTTGCTGAAAATTGTCAACAATGTTCCTTTCATTGAGTTTAAACAGTACAGCCAAATGGTACTTAGAGAGTGACTCAAACATGACTTAGACCTTGTTTTTGAAAAACTGTTTATTTCTGTATTACATGATTGCAACTGGCTGAAAAGTGTCAACAATGTTCCTTTCATCGAGTTTAAACAGTACAGCAAAAATGGAACTTACAGAGTGCATCAAACATGATTTAGACCTTGTTTGTGAAAAATTGTTTTTTCTGTATTTCATGATTGCAACTTGCTGAAAAGTGTCAACAATGTTCCTTTCATCGAGCTTAAACAGTACAGCAAAATGGTTCTTACAGAGTGACTCAAACATGACTTAGACCTTGTTTTTGAAAAACTGTTTATTTCTGTATTACAACTTGCTGAAAAGTGTCAACAGTGTTTCTATCATCCTGATTAAGCTGTACAGCAAAATTGTACTTACATGACTTAGACCTTGTTTGTGAAAAACTGTTTTTTCTGTATTTCATGATTGCAACTTGCTGAAAAGTGTCAACAATGTTCCTTTCATTGAGTTTAAACAGTACAGCAAAATGGTACTTAGAGAGTGACTCAAACATGACTTAGACCTTGTTTTTGAAAAACTGTTTATTTCTGTATTACATGATTGCAACTTGCTGAAAAGTGTCAACAATGTTTCTATCATCGAGTTTAAACAGTACAGCAAAAATTGAAAATACATAGTGCATCAAACATGATTTAGACCTTGTTTGTGAGAAACTCTTTATTTCTGTATTTCATGATTGCAACTTGCTGAAAATTGTCAACAATGTTCCTTTCATTGAGTTTAAACAGTACAGCAAAATGGAACTTACAGAGTGCATCAAACATGATTTAGACCTTGTTTGTGAAAAATTGTTTTTTTTCTGTATTTCATGATTGCAACTTGCTGAAAAGTGTCAACAATGTTCCTTTCATCGAGCTTAAACAGTACAGCAAAATGGTTCTTACAGAGTGACTCAAACATGACTTAGACCTTGTTTTTGAAAAACTGTTTATTTCTGTATTACAACTTGCTGAAAAGTGTCAACAGTGTTTCTATCATCCTGATTAAGCTGTACAGCAAAATTGTACTTACATGACTTAGACCTTGTTTGTGAAAAACTGTTTATTTCTGTATTTCATGATTGCAACTTGCTGAAAAGTGTCAACAATGTTCCTTTCATTGAGTTTAAACAGTACAGCAAAATGGTACTTAGAGAGTGACTCAAACATGACTTAGACCTTGTTTTTGAAAAACTGTTTATTTCTGTATTACATGATTGCAACTTGCTGAAAAGTGTCAACAATGTTTCTATCATCGAGTTTAAACAGTACAGCAAAAATTGAAAATACATAGTGCATCAAACATGATTTAGACCTTGTTTGTGAGAAACTCTTTATTTCTGTATTTCATGATTGCAACTTGCTGAAAAGTGTCAACAATGTTCCTTTCATCGAGCTTAAACAGTACAGCAAAATGGTTCTTACAGAGTGACTCAAACATGACTTAGACCTTGTTTTTGAAAAACGGTTTATTTCTGTATTACAACTTGCTGAAAAGTGTCAACAGTGTTTCTATCATCCTGATTAAGCTGTACAGCAAAATTGTACTTACATGACTTAGACCTTGTTTGTGAAAAACTGTTTATTTCTGTATTTCATGATTGCAACTTGCTGAAAAGTGTCAACAATGTTCCTTTCATCGAGCTTAAACAGTACAGCAAAATGGTTCTTACAGAGTGACTCAAACATGACTTAGACCTTGTTTTTGAAAAACTGTTTATTTCTGTATTACAACTTGCTGAAAAGTGTCAACAGTGTTTCTATCATCCTGATTAAGCTGTACAGCAAAATTGTACTTACATGACTTAGACCTTGTTTGTGAGAAACTGTTTATTTCTGTATTTCATCATTGCAACTTGCTGAAAAGTGTCAACAATGTTCCTTTCATCGAGCTTAAACAGTACAGCAAAATGGTTCTTACAGAGTGACTCAAACATGACTTAGACCTTGTTTTTGAAAAACTGTTTATTTCTGTATTACAACTTGCTGAAAAGTGTCAACAGTGTTTCTATCATCCTGATTAAGCTGTACAGCAAAATTGTACTTACATGACTTAGACCTTGTTTGTGAAAAACTGTTTATTTCTGTATTTCATGATTGCAACTTGCTGAAAAGTGTCAACAATGTTCCTTTCATTGAGTTTAAACAGTACAGCAAAATGGTACTTAGAGAGTGACTCAAACATGACTTAGACCTTGTTGTTGAAAAACTGTTTATTTCTGTATTACATGATTGCAACTTGCTGAAAAGTGTCAACAATGTTTCTGTCATCGAGTTTAAACAGTACAGCAAAATGGTACTTAGAGAGTGACTCAAACATGACTTAGACCTTGTTTTTGAAAAACGGTTTATTTCTGTATTACATGATTGCATCTTGCTGAAAAGTGTCAACAATGTTCCTTTCATCGAGTTTAAACAGTACAGCAAAAATGGAACTTACAGAGTGCATCAAACATGATTTAGACCTTGTTTGTGAAAAATTGTTTTTTCTGTATTTCATGATTGCAACTTGCTGAAAAGTGTCAACAATGTTCCTTTCATCGAGCTTAAACAGTACAGCAAAATGGTTCTTACAGAGTGACTCAAACATGATTTAGACCTTGTTTTTGAAAAACTGTTTATTTCTGTATTACAACTTGCTGAAAAGTGTCAACAGTGTTTCTATCATCCTGATTAAGCTGTACAGCAAAATTGTACTTACATGACTTAGACCTTGTTTGTGAAAAACTGTTTTTTTCTGTATTTCATGATTGCAACTTGCTGAAAAGTGTCAACAATGTTCCTTTCATTGAGTTTAAACAGTACAGCAAAATGGTACTTAGAGAGTGACTCAAACATGACTTAGACCTTGTTTTTGAAAAACTGTTTATTTCTGTATTACATGATTGCAACTTGCTGAAAAGTGTCAACAATGTTTCTATCATCGAGTTTAAACAGTACAGCAAAAATTGAAAATACATAGTGCATCAAACATGATTTAGACCTTGTTTGTGAGAAACTCTTTATTTCTGTATTTCATGATTGCAACTTGCTGAAAAGTGTCAACAATGTTCCTTTCATCGAGCTTAAACAGTACAGCAAAATGGTTCTTACAGAGTGACTCAAACATGACTTAGACCTTGTTTTTGAAAAACGGTTTATTTCTGTATTACAACTTGCTGAAAAGTGTCAACAGTGTTTCTATCATCCTGATTAAGCTGTACAGCAAAATTGTACTTACATGACTTAGACCTTGTTTGTGAAAAACTGTTTATTTCTGTATTTCATGATTGCAACTTGCTGAAAAGTGTCAACAATGTTCCTTTCATCGAGCTTAAACAGTACAGCAAAATGGTTCTTACAGAGTGACTCAAACATGACTTAGACCTTGTTTTTGAAAAACTGTTTATTTCTGTATTACAACTTGCTGAAAAGTGTCAACAGTATTTCTATCATCCTGATTAAGCTGTACAGCAAAATTGTACTTACATGACTTAGACCTTGTTTGTGAAAAACTATTTATTTCTGTATTTCATGATTGCAACTTGCTGAAAAGTGTCAACAAAGTTCCTTTCATCGAGTTTAAACAGTACAGCAAAATGGTACTTACAGAGTGACTCAAACTTGACTTAGACCTTGTTTTTGAAAAACTGTTTATTTCTGTATTACATGATTGCAACTTGCTGAAAAGTGTCAACAGTGTTCCTATCATCCTGATTTAATCAGTACAGCAAAATGGAACTTACAGAGTGCACTAAACATGAATTAGACCTTGTTTGTGAAAAACTATTTATTTCTGTATTTCATGATTGCAACTTGCTGAAAAGTGTCAACAATGTTCCTTTCATCGAGTTTAAACAGTACAGCAAAAATGGAACTTACAGAGTGCATCAAACATGATTTAGACCTTGTTTGTGAAAAACTGTTTTTTCTGTATTTCATGATTGCAACTTGCTGAAAAGTGTCAACAATGTTCCTTTCATCGAGCTTAAACAGTACAGCAAAATGGTTCTTACAGAGTGACTCAAACATGACTTAGACCTTGTTTTTGAAAAACTGTTTATTTCTGTATTACAACTTGCTGAAAAGTGTCAACAGTGTTTCTATCATCCTGATTAAGCTGTACAGCAAAATTGTACTTACATGACTTAGACCTTGTTTGTGAAAAACTGTTTATTTCTGTATTTCATGATTGCAACTTGCTGAAAAGTGTCAACAATGTTCCTTTCATTGAGTTTAAACAGTACAGCAAAATGGTACTTAGAGAGTGACTCAAACATGACTTAGACCTTGTTTTTGAAAAACTGTTTATTTCTGTATTACATGATTGCAACTTGCTGAAAAGTGTCAACAATGTTTCTATCATCGAGTTTAAACAGTACAGCAAAAATTGAAAATACATAGTGCATCAAACATGATTTAGACCTTGTTTGTGAGAAACTCTTTATTTCTGTATTTCATGATTGCAACTTGCTGAAAAGTGTCAACAATGTTCCTTTCATCGAGCTTAAACAGTACAGCAAAATGGTTCTTACAGAGTGACTCAAACATGACTTAGACCTTGTTTTTGAAAAACGGTTTATTTCTGTATTACAACTTGCTGAAAAGTGTCAACAGTGTTTCTATCATCCTGATTAAGCTGTACAGCAAAATTGTACTTACATCATGACTTAGACCTTGTTTGTGAAAAACTGTTTATTTCTGTATTTCATGATTGCAACTTGCTGAAAAGTGTCAACAATGTTCCTTTCATCGAGCTTAAACAGTACAGCAAAATGGTTCTTACAGAGTGACTCAAACATGACTTAGACCTTGTTTTTGAAAAACTGTTTATTTCTGTATTACAACTTGCTGAAAAGTGTCAACAGTGTTTCTATCATCCTGATTAAGCTGTACAGCAAAATTGTACTTACATGACTTAGACCTTGTTTGTGAAAAACTGTTTATTTCTGTATTACATGATTGCAACTTGCTGAAAAGTGTCAACAATGTTCCTTTTATTGAGTTTAAACTGTACAGCAAAATGGTACTTAGAGAGTGACTCAAACATGACTTAGACCTTGTTTGTGAAAAACTGTTCATTTCTGTATTACATGATTGCAACTTGCTGAAAAGTGTCAACAGTGTTCCTATCATCCTGATTAAGCAGTACAGCAGAAATGGACTATCAGAGTGCATCAAACATGATTTAGACCTTGTTTGTGAAAAACTGTTTACTTCTGTATTACATGATTGCAACTTGCTGAAAAGTGTCAACAATGTTCCTTTCATCGAGTTTAAACAGTACAGCAAAAATGGAACTTACAGAGTGCATCAAACATTATTTAGATTTTGTTTGTGAAAAATTGTTTTTTTCTGTATTTCATGATTGCAACTTGCTGAAAAGTGTCAACAATGTTCCTTTCATCGAGCTTAAACGGTACAGCAAAATCGTACTTACAGTGACTCAAACATGGCTTAGACCTTTTTTTTGAAAAACGGTTTATTTCTGTATTACATGATTGCAACTTTCTGAAAAGTGTCAACAATGTTCCTTTCATCGAGTTTAAGCAGTACAGCAAAAATGGAATTTACAGGTGCACTAAACATGAATTAGACCTTGTTTGTGAAAAACGATTTATTTCTGTATTTCATGATTGCAACTTGCTGAAAAGTGTCAACAATTTTCCTTTCATCGAGTTTAAACAGTACAGCAAAATGGTACTTACAGAGTGACTCAAACATGACTTCGACCTTGTTTTTGAAAAACTATTTATTTCTGTATTACATGATTGCAACTTGCTGAAAAGTGTCAACAGTACAGTGTTCCTATCATTCTGATTAAGCAGTACAGCAAAAATGGTACTTACAGAGTGTATCAAACATGATTTAGACCTTGTTTGTGAAAAACTATTTATTTCTGTATTTCATGATTGCAACTTGCTGAAAAGTGTCAACAAAGTTCCTTTCATCGAGTTTAAACAGTACAGCAAAATGGTACTTACAGAGTGACTCAAACATGACTTAGACCTTGTTTTTGAAAAACTGTTTATTTCTGTATTACATGATTGCAACTTGCTGAAAAGTGTCAACAGTGTTCCTATCATCCTGATTAATCAGTACAGCAAAAATGGAACTTACAGAGTGCACTAAACATGAATTAGACCTTGTTTGTGAAAAACTATTTATTTCTGTATTTCATGATTGCAACTTGCTGAAAAGTGTCAACAATGTTCCTTTCATCGAGTTTAAACAGTACAGCAAAAATGAAACTTACAGAGTGCATCAAACATGATTTAGACCTTGTTTGTGAAAAATTGTTTTTTCTGTATTTCATGATTGCAACTTGCTGAAAAGTGTCAACAATGTTCCTTTCATCGAGCTTAAACAGTACAGCAAAATGGTTCTTACAGAGTGACTCAAACATGACTTAGACCTTGTTTTTGAAAAACTGTTTATTTCTGTATTACAACTTGCTGAAAAGTGTCAACAGTGTTTCTATCATCCTGATTAAGCTGTACAGCAAAATTGTACTTACATGACTTAGACCTTGTTTGTGAAAAACTGTTTATTTCTGTATTTCATGATTGCAACTTGCTGAAAAGTGTCAACAATGTTCCTTTCATTGAGTTTAAACAGTACAGCAAAATGGTACTTAGAGAGTGACTCAAACATGACTTAGACCTTGTTTTTGAAAAACTGTTTATTTCTGTATTACATGATTGCAACTTGCTGAAAAGTGTCAACAATGTTTCTATCATCGAGTTTAAACAGTACAGCAAAAATTGAAAATACATAGTGCATCAAACATGATTTAGACCTTGTTTGTGAGAAACTCTTTATTTCTGTATTTCATGATTGCAACTTGCTGAAAATTGTCAACAATGTTCCTTTCATTGAGTTTAAACAGTACAGCAAAATGGTACTTAGAGAGTGACTCAAACATGACTTAGACCTTGTTTTTGAAAAACTGTTTATTTCTGTATTACATGATTGCAACTTGCTGAAAAGTGTCAACAATGTTCCTTTCATCGAGATTAAACAGTAAAGCAAAAATGGAACTTACAGAGTGCATCAAACATGATTTAGACCTTGTTTGTGAAAAATTGTTTTTTTCTGTATTTCATGATTGCAACTTGCTGAAAAGTGTCAACAATGTTCCTTTCATCGAGCTTAAACAGTACAGCAAAATGGTACTTACAGAGTGCATCAAACATTATTTAGACCTTGTTTGTGAAAAACTGTTTATTTCTGTATTACATGATTGCAACTTGCTGAAAAGTGTCAACAATGTTCCTTTCATTGAGTTTAAACAGTACAGCAAAATGGTACTTAGAGAGTGACTCAAACATGACTTAGACCTTGTTTGTGAAAAACTGTTTATTTCTGTATTACATGATTGCAACTTGCTGAAAAGTGTCAACAGTGTTCCTATCATCCTGATTAGGCATTACAGCAGAAATGGACTATCAGAGTGCATCAAACATGATTTAGACCTTGTTTGTGAAAAACTGTTTACTTCTGTATTACATGATTGCAACTTGCTGAAAAGTGTCAACAATGTTCCTTTCATCGAGCTTAAACGGTACAGCAAAATGGTACTTACAGAGTGACTCAAACATGACTTAGACCTTGTTTTTGAAAAACGGTTTATTTCTGTATTACATGATTGCAACTTTCTGAAAAGTGTCAACAATGTTCCTTTCATCGAGTTTAAGCAGTACAGCAAAAAATGGAACTTACAGGTGCACTAAACATGAATTAGACCTTGTTTGTGAAAAACGATTTATTTCTGTATTTCATGATTGCAACTTGCTGAAAAGTGTCAACAATGTTCCTTTCATTGAGTTTAAACAGTACAGCAAAATGGTACTTAGAGAGTGACTCAAACATGACTTAGACCTTGTTTTTGAAAAACTGTTTATTTCTGTATTACATGATTGCAACTTGCTGAAAAGTGTCAACAGTACAGTGTTCCTATCATTCTGATTAAGCAGTACAGCAAAAATGGTACTTACAGAGTGCATCAAACATGATTTAGACCTTGTTTGTGAAAAACTATTTATTTCTGTATTTCATGATTGCAACTTGCTGAAACGTGTGAACAGTGTAATCAAAAGAGAACAATCTCTATTTAGCGGACGGCTACAACAGGAGTTTCAGTGTCTGATAATATATGCATGGGAAAATACTCCTACTGACCTGAATGGGAACACTTGTTGTAGGGATTGCATTTGTAAGGAAAAACACAGTAACATGCCAAAGGACGTATCCATTACAACTAATTCAGAGAGGAACAATAGAAGAGCAGTAGGTCACACACAGATCAGATATACTAATCCAACACAAAGAGAGGAAACAAATAACTCCAGAAACACTGTTCCCTATCATCCTGATTAATCAGTACAGCAAAAATGGAACTTACAGAGTGCATCAAACATGATTTAGACCTTGTTTGTGAAAAACTATTTATTTCTGTTTTTCATGATTGCAACTTGCTGAAAAGTGTCTACAATGTTCCTTTCATCGAGTTTAAACAGTACAGCAAAATGGTACTTGCAGAGTGACTCAAACATGACTTAGACCTTGTTTTTGAAAAACTGTTTATTTCTGTATTACATGATTGCAACTTGCTGAAAAGTGTCAACAGTGTTCCTATCATCCTGATTAAGCCATACAGCAAAAATGGAACTTACAGAGTGCACTAAACCTGACTTAGACCTTGTTTTTGAAAAAAATTGAATTCTGTATTTCATGATTGCAACTTGCTTAAAAGTCTCAACAATGTTCCTTTCATCGAGATTAAACAGTACAGCAAAATTGTATTTACAGAGTGACTCAAACATGACTTAGACCCTGTTTTTGAAAAACGGTTTATTTCTGTATTTCATGATTGCAACTTGCTGAAAAGTGTCAACAGGGTTCCTTTCATCGAGTTTAAAAAGTACAGCAAAATGGTACTTACATGAGTTGACCTTGTTTTTGAAAAACGGTTTATTTCTGTATTTCATGATTGCAACTTGCTGAAAAGTGTCAACAGTGTTCCTTTCATCGAGTTTAAACAGTACAGCAAATGGTACTTACAGAGTGACTCAAACATGACTTAGACCTTGTTTTTGAAAAACTGTTTATTTCTGTATTACATGATTGCATCTTGCTGAAAAGTGTCAACAATGTTCCTTTCATCGAGTTTAAACAGTACAGCAAAAATGGATCTTACAGAGTGCATCAAACATGATTTAGACCTTGTTTGTGAAAAATTGTTTTTTCTGTATTTCATGATTGCAACTTGCTGAAAAGTGTCAACAATGTTCCTTTCATCGAGCTTAAACAGTACAGCAAAATGGTTCTTACAGAGTGACTCAAACATGATTTAGACCTTGTTTTTGAAAAACTGTTTATTTCTGTATTACAACTTGCTGAAAAGTGTCAACAGTGTTTCTATCATCCTGATTAGGCTGTACAGCAAAATTGTACTTACATGACTTAGACCTTGTTTGTGAAAAACTGTTTATTTCTGTATTTCATGATTGCAACTTGCTGAAAAGTGTCAACAATGTTCCTTTCATTGAGTTTAAACAGTACAGCAAAATGGTACTTAGAGAGTGACTCAAACATGACTTAGACCTTGTTTTTGAAAAACTGTTTATTTCTGTATTACATGATTGCAACTTGCTGAAAAGTGTCAACAATGTTTCTATCATCGAGTTTAAACAGTACTTCAAAATGGTACTTAGAGAGTGACTCAAACATGACTTAGACCTTGTTTTTGAAAAACTGTTTATTTCTGTATTACATGATGGCAACTTGCTGAAAAGTGTCAACAATGTTTCTATCATCGAGTTTAAACAGTACAGCAAAAATTGAAAATACATAGTGCATCAAACATGATTTAGACCTTGTTTGTGAGAAACTCTTTATTTCTGTATTTCATGATTGCAACTTGCTGAAAATTGTCAACAATGTTCCTTTCATTGAGTTTAAACAGTACAGCCAAATGGTACTTAGAGAGTGACTCAAACATGACTTAGACCTTGTTTTTGAAAAACTGTTTATTTCTGTATTACATGATTGCAACTTGCTGAAAAGTGTCAACAATGTTCCTTTCATCGAGTTTAAACAGTACAGCAAAATGGAACTTACAGAGTGCATCAAACATGATTTAGACCTTGTTTGTGAAAAATTGTTTTTTCTGTATTTCATGATTGCAACTTGCTGAAAAGTGTCAACAATGTTCCTTTCATCGAGCTTAAACAGTACAGCAAAATGGTACTTACAGAGTGCATCAAACATTATTTAGACCTTGTTTGTGAAAAACTGTTTATTTCTGTATTACATGATTGCAACTTGCTGAAAAGTGTCAACAATGTTCCTTTCATTGAGTTTAAACAGTACAGCAAAATGGTACTTAGAGAGTGACTCAAACATGACTTAGACCTTGTTTTTGAAAAACTGTTTATTTCTGTATTACATGATTGCAACTTGCTGAAAAGTGTCAACAATGTTTCTATCATCGAGTTTAAACAGTACAGCAAAAATTGAAAATACATAGTGCATCAAACATGATTTAGACCTTGTTTGTGAGAAACTCTTTATTTCTGTATTTCATGATTGCAACTTGCTGAAAAGTGTCAACAATGTTCCTTTCATCGAGCTTAAACAGTACAGCAAAATGGTTCTTACAGAGTGACTCAAACATGACTTAGACCTTGTTTTTGAAAAACGGTTTATTTCTGTATTACAACTTGCTGAAAAGTGTCAACAGTGTTTCTATCATCCTGATTAAGCTGTACAGCAAAATTGTACTTACATGACTTAGACCTTGTTTGTGAAAAACTGTTTATTTCTGTATTTCATGATTGCAACTTGCTGAAAAGTGTCAACAATGTTCCTTTCATCGAGCTTAAACAGTACAGCAAAATGGTTCTTACAGAGTGACTCAAACATGACTTAGACCTTGTTTTTGAAAAACTGTTTATTTCTGTATTACAACTTGCTGAAAAGTGTCAACAGTGTTTCTATCATCCTGATTAAGCTGTACAGCAAAATTGTACTTACATGACTTAGACCTTGTTTGTGAAAAACTGTTTATTTCTGTATTACATGATTGCAACTTGCTGAAAAGTGTCAACAATGTTCCTTTTATTGAGTTTAAACTGTACAGCAAAATGGTACTTAGAGAGTGACTCAAACATGACTTAGACCTTGTTTGTGAAAAACTGTTCATTTCTGTATTACATGATTGCAACTTGCTGAAAAGTGTCAACAGTGTTCCTATCATCCTGATTAAGCAGTACAGCAGAAATGGACTATCAGAGTGCATCAAACATGATTTAGACCTTGTTTGTGAAAAACTGTTTACTTCTGTATTACATGATTGCAACTTGCTGAAAAGTGTCAACAATGTTCCTTTCATCGAGTTTAAACAGTACAGCAAAAATGGAACTTACAGAGTGCATCAAACATTATTTAGATTTTGTTTGTGAAAAATTGTTTTTTTCTGTATTTCATGATTGCAACTTGCTGAAAAGTGTCAACAATGTTCCTTTCATCGAGCTTAAACAGTACAGCAAAATGGTTCTTACAGAGTGACTCAAACATGACTTAGACCTTGTTTTTGAAAAACTGTTTATTTCTGTATTACAACTTGCTGAAAAGTGTCAACAGTGTTTCTATCATCCTGATTAAGCTGTACAGCAAAATTGTACTTACATGACTTAGACCTTGTTTGTGAAAAACTGTTTATTTCTGTATTTCATGATTGCAACTTGCTGAAAAGTGTCAACAATGTTCCTTTCATTGAGTTTAAACAGTACAGCAAAATGGTACTTAGAGAGTGACTCAAACATGACTTAGACCTTGTTTTTGAAAAACTGTTTATTTCTGTATTACATGATTGCAACTTGCTGAAAAGTGTCAACAATGTTTCTATCATCGAGTTTAAACAGTACAGCAAAAATTGAAAATACATAGTGCATCAAACATGATTTAGACCTTGTTTGTGAGAAACTCTTTATTTCTGTATTTCATGATTGCAACTTGCTGAAAATTGTCAACAATGTTCCTTTCATTGAGTTTAAACAGTACAGCAAAATGGTACTTAGAGAGTGACTCAAACATGACTTAGACCTTGTTTTTGAAAAACTGTTTATTTCTGTATTACATGATTGCAACTTGCTGAAAAGTGTCAACAATGTTCCTTTCATCGAGATTAAACAGTAAAGCAAAAATGGAACTTACAGAGTGCATCAAACATGATTTAGACCTTGTTTGTGAAAAATTGTTTTTTCTGTATTTCATGATTGCAACTTGCTGAAAAGTGTCAACAATGTTCCTTTCATCGAGCTTAAACAGTACAGCAAAATGGTACTTACAGAGTGCATCAAACATTATTTAGACCTTGTTTGTGAAAAACTGTTTATTTCTGTATTACATGATTGCAACTTGCTGAAAAGTGTCAACAATGTTCCTTTCATTGAGTTTAAACAGTACAGCAAAATGGTACTTAGAGAGTGACTCAAACATGACTTAGACCTTGTTTGTGAAAAACTGTTCATTTCTGTATTACATGATTGCAACTTGCTGAAAAGTGTCAACAGTGTTCCTATCATCCTGATTAGGCATTACAGCAGAAATGGACTATCAGAGTGCATCAAACATGATTTAGACCTTGTTTGTGAAAAACTGTTTACTTCTGTATTACATGATTGCAACTTGCTGAAAAGTGTCAACAATGTTCCTTTCATCGAGCTTAAACGGTACAGCAAAATGGTACTTACAGAGTGACTCAAACATGACTTAGACCTTGTTTTTGAAAAACGGTTTATTTCTGTATTACATGATTGCAACTTTCTGAAAAGTGTCAACAATGTTCCTTTCATCGAGTTTAAGCAGTACAGCAAAAATGGAACTTACAGGTGCACTAAACATGAATTAGACCTTGTTTGTGAAAAACGATTTATTTCTGTATTTCATGATTGCAACTTGCTGAAAAGTGTCAACAATGTTCCTTTCATTGAGTTTAAACAGTACAGCAAAATGGTACTTAGAGAGTGACTCAAACATGACTTAGACCTTGTTTTTGAAAAACTGTTTATTTCTGTATTACATGATTGCAACTTGCTGAAAAGTGTCAACAGTGTTCCTATCATCCTGATTAAGCCATACAGCAAAAATGGAACTTACAGAGTGCACTAAACCTGACTTAGACCTTGTTTTTGAAAAAAAATTGAATTCTGTATTTCATGATTGCAACTTGCTTAAAAGTCTCAACAATGTTCCTTTTATCGAGTTTAAACAGTACAGCAAAATTGTACTTACAGAGTGACTCAAACATGACTTAGACCTTGTTTTTGAAAAACTGTTTATTTCTGTGTTTCATGATTGCAACTTGCTGAAAAGTGTCAACAGGGTTCCTTTCATCGAGTTTAAAAAGTACAGCAAAATGGTACTTACAGAGTGACCTTGTTTTTGAAAAACGGTTTATTTCTGTATTTCATGATTGCAACTTGCTGAAAAGTGTCAACAATGTTCCTTTCATCGAGCTTAAACAGTACAGCAAAATGGTTCTTACAGAGTGACTCAAACATGATTTAGACCTTGTTTTTGAAAAACTGTTTATTTCTGTATTACAACTTGCTGAAAAGTGTCAACAGTGTTTCTATCATCCTGATTAGGCTGTACAGCAAAATTGTACTTACATGACTTAGACCTTGTTTGTGAAAAACTGTTTATTTCTGTATTTCATGATTGCAACTTGCTGAAAAGTGTCAACAATGTTCCTTTCATTGAGTTTAAACAGTACAGCAAAATGGTACTTAGAGAGTGACTCAAACATGACTTAGACCTTGTTTTTGAAAAACTGTTTATTTCTGTATTACATGATTGCAACTTGCTGAAAAGTGTCAACAATGTTTCTATCATCGAGTTTAAACAGTACTTCAAAATGGTACTTAGAGAGTGACTCAAACATGACTTAGACCTTGTTTTTGAAAAACTGTTTATTTCTGTATTACATGATGGCATCTTGCTGAAAAGTGTCAACAATGTTTCTATCATCGAGTTTAAACAGTACAGCAAAAATTGAAAATACATAGTGCATCAAACATGATTTAGACCTTGTTTGTGAGAAACTCTTTATTTCTGTATTTCATGATTGCAACTTGCTGAAAATTGTCAACAATGTTCCTTTCATTGAGTTTAAACAGTACAGCCAAATGGTACTTAGAGAGTGACTCAAACATGACTTAGACCTTGTTTTTGAAAAACTGTTTATTTCTGTATTACATGATTGCAACTTGCTGAAAAGTGTCAACAATGTTCCTTTCATCGAGTTTAAACAGTACAGCAAAAATGGAACTTACAGAGTGCATCAAACATGATTTAGACCTTGTTTGTGAAAAACTGTTTTTTCTGTATTTCATGATTGCAACTTGCTGAAAAGTGTCAACAATGTTCCTTTCATCGAGCTTAAACAGTACAGCAAAATGGTACTTACAGAGTGCATCAAACATTATTTAGACCTTGTTTGTGAAAAACTGTTTATTTCTGTATTACATGATTGCAACTTGCTGAAAAGTGTCAACAATGTTCCTTTCATTGAGTTTAAACAGTACAGCAAAATGGTACTTAGAGAGTGACTCAAACATGACTTAGACCTTGTTTTTGAAAAACTGTTCATTTCTGTATTACATGATTGCAACTTGCTGAAAAGTGTCAACAGTGTTCCTATCATCCTGATTAGGCATTACAGCAGAAATGGACTATCAGAGTGCATCAAACATGACTTAGACCTTGTTTGTGAAAAACTGTTTACTTCTGTATTACATGATTGCAACTTGCTGAAAAGTGTCAACAATGTTCCTTTCATCGAGCTTAAACGGTACAGCAAAATGGTACTTACAGAGTGACTCAAACATGACTTAGACCTTGTTTTTGAAAAACGGTTTATTTCTGTATTACATGATTGCAACTTTCTGAAAAGTGTCAACAATGTTCCTTTCATCGAGTTTAAGCAGTACAGCAAAAATGGAACTTACAGGTGCACTAAACATGATTTAGACCTTGTTTGTGAAAAACGATTTATTTCTGTATTTCATGATTGCAACTTGCTGAAAAGTGTCAACAATGTTCCTTTCATCGAGTTTAAACAGTACAGCAAAATGGTACTTACAGAGTGACTCAAACATGACTTCGACCTTGTTTTTGAAAAACTATTTATTTCTGTATTTCATGATTGCAACTTGCTGAAACGTGTCAACAGTGTTCCTATCATCCTGATTAATCAGTACAGCAAAAATGGAACTTACAGAGTGCATCAAACATGATTTAGACCTTGTTTGTGAAAAACTATTTATTTCTGTTTTTCATGATTGCAACTTGCTGAAAAGTGTCTACAATGTTCCTTTTATCGAGTTTAAACAGTACAGCAAAATTGTACTTACAGAGTGACTCAAACATGACTTAGACCTTGTTTGTGAAAAACTGTTTATTTCTGTATTACATGATTGCAACTTGCTGAAAAGTGTCAACAATGTTCCTTTCATTGAGTTTAAACAGTACAGCAAAATGGTACTTAGAGAGTGACTCAAACATGACTTAGACCTTGTTTTTGAAAAACTGTTTATTTCTGTATTACATGATTGCAACTTGCTGAAAAGTGTCAACAATGTTTCTATCATCGAGTTTAAACAGTACAGCAAAATGGTTCTTACAGAGTGACTCAAACATGACTTAGACCTTGTTTTTGAAAAACTGTTTATTTCTGTATTACAACTTGCTGAAAAGTGTCAACAGTGTTTCTATCATCCTGATTAAGCTGTACAGCAAAATTGTACTTACATGACTTAGACCTTGTTTGTGAAAAACTGTTTATTTCTGTATTTCATGATTGCAACTTGCTGAAAAGTGTCAACAATGTTCCTTTCATCGAGCTTAAACAGTACAGCAAAATGGTTCTTACAGAGTGACTCAAACATGACTTAGACCTTGTTTTTGAAAAACTGTTTATTTCTGTATTACAACTTGCTGAAAAGTGTCAACAGTGTTTCTATCATCCTGATTAAGCTGTACAGCAAAATTGTACTTACATGACTTAGACCTTGTTTGTGAAAAACTGTTTATTTCTGTATTTCATGATTGCAACTTGCTGAAAAGTGTCAACAATGTTCCTTTCATTGAGTTTAAACAGTACAGCAAAATGGTACTTAGAGAGTGACTCAAACATGACTTAGACCTTGTTTTTGAAAAACTGTTTATTTCTGTATTACATGATTGCAACTTGCTGAAAAGTGTCAACAATGTTTCTATCATCGAGTTTAAACAGTACAGCAAAAATTGAAAATACATAGTGCATCAAACATGATTTAGACCTTGTTTGTGAGAAACTCTTTATTTCTGTATTTCATGATTGCAACTTGCTGAAAATTGTCAACAATGTTCCTTTCATTGAGTTTAAACAGTACAGCCAAATGGTACTTACAGAGTGACTCAAACATGACTTAGACCTTGTTTGTGAAAAACTGTTTATTTCTGTATTACATGATTGCAACTTGCTGAAAAGTGTCAACAATGTTCCTTTCATCGAGCTTAAACAGTACAGCAAAATGGTTCTTACAGAGTGACTCAAACATGACTTAGACCTTGTTTTTGAAAAACTGTTTATTTCTGTATTACAACTTGCTGAAAAGTGTCAACTGCTATGGCTGCTATGGTGTGTGGTCATCCACACCCTCCCAAATGGCTGCTGTGCCATTTCTTCCCTTGCATTACTTGACATAATCCAGAAAAAGTCCAGAACTGGCATCCTGATTAAGCTGTACAGCAAAATTGTACTTACATGACTTAGACCTTGTTTGTGAAAAACTGTTTTTTTCTGTATTTCATGATTGCAACTTGCTGAAAAGTGTCAACAATGTTCCTTTCATTGAGTTTAAACAGTACAGCAAAATGGTACTTAGAGAGTGACTCAAACATGACTTAGACCTTGTTTTTGAAAAACTGTTTATTTCTGTATTACATGATTGCAACTTGCTGAAAAGTGTCAACAATGTTTCTATCATCGAGTTTAAACAGTACAGCAAAAATTGAAAATACATAGTGCATCAAACATGATATAGACCTTGTTTGTGAGAAACTCTTTATTTCTGTATTTCATGATTGCAACTTGCTGAAAATTGTCAACAATGTTCCTTTCATTGAGTTTAAACAGTACAGCAAAAATGGAACTTACAGAGTGCATCAAACATGATTTAGACCTTGTTTGTGAAAAATTGTTTTTTTCTGTATTTCATGATTGCAACTTGCTGAAAAGTGTCAACAATGTTCCTTTCATCGAGCTTAAACAGTACAGCAAAATGGTTCTTACAGAGTGACTCAAACATGACTTAGACCTTGTTTTTGAAAAACTGTTTATTTCTGTATTACAACTTGCTGAAAAGTGTCAACAGTGTTTCTATCATCCTGATTAAGCTGTACAGCAAAATTGTACTTACATGACTTAGACCTTGTTTGTGAAAAACTGTTTATTTCTGTATTTCATGATTGCAACTTGCTGAAAAGTGTCAACAATGTTCCTTTCATCGAGCTTAAACAGTACAGCAAAATGGTTCTTACAGAGTGACTCAAACATGACTTAGACCTTGTTTTTGAAAAACGGTTTATTTCTGTATTACACACTTGCTGAAAAGTGTCAACAATGTTTCTATCATCCTGATTAAGCTGTACAGCAAAATTGTACTTACATGACTTAGACCTTGTTTTTGAAAAACTGTTTTTTCTGTATTTCATGATTGCAACTTGCTGAAAAGTGTCAACAATGTTCCTTTCATCGAGCTTAAACAGTACAGCAAAATGGTACTTAGAGAGTGACTCAAACATGACTTAGACCTTGTTTTTGAAAAACTGTTTATTTCTGTATTACAACTTGCTGAAAAGTGTCAACAGTGTTTCTATCATCCTGATTAAGCTGTACAGCAAAATTGTACTTACATGACTTAGACCTTGTTTGTGAAAAACTGTTTATTTCTGTATTTCATGATTGCAACTTGCTGAAAAGTGTCAACAATGTTCCTTTCATTGAGTTTAAACAGTACAGCAAAATGGTACTTAGAGAGTGACTCAAACATGACTTAGACCTTGTTTTTGAAAAACTGTTTATTTCTGTATTACATGATTGCAACTTGCTGAAAAGTGTCAACAATGTTTCTATCATCGAGTTTAAACAGTACAGCAAAAATTTAAAATACATAGTGCATCAAACATGATTTAGACCTTGTTTGTGAGAAACTCTTTATTTCTGTATTTCATGATTGCAACTTGCTGAAAAGTGTCAACAATGTTCCTTTCATCGAGCTTAAACAGTACAGCAAAATGGTTCTTACAGAGTGACTCAAACATGATTTAGACCTTGTTTTTGAAAAACTGTTTATTTCTGTATTACAACTTGCTGAAAAGTGTCAACAGTGTTTCTATCATCCTGATTAAGCTGTACAGCAAAATTGTACTTACATGACTTAGACCTTGTTTGTGAAAAACTGTTTATTTCTGTATTTCATCATTGCAACTTGCTGAAAAGTGTCAACAATGTTCCTTTCATTGAGTTTAAACTGTACTTAGAGAGTGACTCAAACATGACTTAGACCTTGTTTTTGAAAAACGGTTTATTTCTGTATTACATGATTGCATCTTGCTGAAAAGTGTCAACAATGTTCCTTTCATCGAGTTTAAACAGTACAGCAAAAATGGAACTTACAGAGTGCATCAAACATGATTTAGACCTTGTTTGTGAAAAATTGTTTTTTTCTGTATTTCATGATTGCAACTTGCTGAAAAGTGTCAACAATGTTCCTTTCATCGAGCTTAAACAGTACAGCAAAATGGTTCTTACAGAGTGACTCAAACATGATTTAGACCTTGTTTTTGAAAAACTGTTTATTTCTGTATTACAACTTGCTGAAAAGTGTCAACAGTGTTTCTATCATCCTGATTAAGCTGTACAGCAAAATTGTACTTACATGACTTAGACCTTGTTTGTGAAAAACTGTTTTTTCTGTATTTCATGATTGCAACTTGCTGAAAAGTGTCAACAATGTTCCTTTCATTGAGTTTAAACAGTACAGCAAAATGGTACTTAGAGAGTGACTCAAACATGACTTAGACCTTGTTTTTGAAAAACTGTTTATTTCTGTATTACATGATTGCAACTTGCTGAAAAGTGTCAACAATGTTTCTATCATCGAGTTTAAACAGTACAGCAAAAATTGAAAATACATAGTGCATCAAACATGATTTAGACCTTGTTTGTGAGAAACTCTTTATTTCTGTATTTCATGATTGCAACTTGCTGAAAATTGTCAACAATGTTCCTTTCATTGAGTTTAAACAGTACAGCCAAATGGTACTTAGAGAGTGACTCAAACATGACTTAGACCTTGTTTTTGAAAAACTGTTTATTTCTGTATTACATGATTGCAACTGGCTGAAAAGTGTCAACAATGTTCCTTTCATCGAGCTTAAACAGTACAGCAAAATGGTTCTTACAGAGTGACTCAAACATGACTTAGACCTTGTTTTTGAAAAACGGTTTATTTCTGTATTACAACTTGCTGAAAAGTGTCAACAGTGTTTCTATCATCCTGATTAAGCTGTACAGCAAAATTGTACTTACATGACTTAGACCTTGTTTGTGAAAAACTGTTTATTTCTGTATTTCATGATTGCAACTTGCTGAAAAGTGTCAACAATGTTCCTTTCATCGAGCTTAAACAGTACAGCAAAATGGTTCTTACAGAGTGACTCAAACATGACTTAGACCTTGTTTTTGAAAAACTGTTTATTTCTGTATTACAACTTGCTGAAAAGTGTCAACAGTGTTTCTATCATCCTGATTAAGCTGTACAGCAAAATTGTACTTACATGACTTAGACCTTGTTTGTGAAAAACTGTTTATTTCTGTATTTCATGATTGCAACTTGCTGAAAAGTGTCAACAATGTTCCTTTCATTGAGTTTAAACAGTACAGCAAAATGGTACTTAGAGAGTGACTCAAACATGACTTAGACCTTGTTTTTGAAAAACTGTTTATTTCTGTATTACATGATTGCAACTTGCTGAAAAGTGTCAACAATGTTTCTATCATCGAGTTTAAACAGTACAGCAAAAATTGAAAATACATAGTGCATCAAACATGATTTAGACCTTGTTTGTGAGAAACTCTTTATTTCTGTATTTCATGATTGCAACTTGCTGAAAAGTGTCAACAATGTTCCTTTCATCGAGCTTAAACAGTACAGCAAAATGGTTCTTACAGAGTGACTCAAACATGATTTAGACCTTGTTTTTGAAAAACTGTTTATTTCTGTATTACAACTTGCTGAAAAGTGTCAACAGTGTTTCTATCATACTGATTAAGCTGTACAGCAAAATTGTACTTACATGACTTAGACCTTGTTTGTGAAAAACTGTTTATTTCTGTATTTCATGATTGCAACTTGCTGAAAAGTGTCAACAATGTTCCTTTCATCGAGCTTAAACAGTACAGCAAAATGGTACTTAGAGAGTGACTCAAACATGACTTAGACCTTGTTTTTGAAAAACTGTTTATTTCTGTATTACATGATTGCAACTTGCTGAAAAGTGTCAACAATGTTTCTATCATCGAGTTTAAAACAGTACTTCAAAATGGTACTTAGAGAGTGACTCAAACATGACTTAGACCTTGTTTTTGAAAAACTGTTTATTTCTGTATTACATGATTGCAACTTGCTGAAAAGTGTCAACAATGTTCCTTTCATCGAGTTTAAACAGTACAGCAAAAATGGAACTTACAGAGTGCATCAAACATGATTTAGACCTTGTTTGTGAAAAACTGTTTTTTCTGTATTTCATGATTGCAACTTGCTGAAAAGTGTCAACAATGTTCCTTTCATCGAGCTTAAACAGTACAGCAAAATGGTTCTTACAGAGTGACTCAAACATGACTTAGACCTTGTTTTTGAAAAACTGTTTATTTCTGTATTACAACTTGCTGAAAAGTGTCAACAGTGTTTCTATCATCCTGATTAAGCTGTACAGCAAAATTGTACTTACATGACTTAGACCTTGTTTGTGAAAAACTGTTTATTTCTGTATTTCATGATTGCAACTTGCTGAAAAGTGTCAACAATGTTCCTATCATCGAGTTTAAACAGTACAGCAAAATGGTACTTAGAGAGTGACTCAAACATGACTTAGACCTTGTTTTTGAAAAACTGTTTATTTCTGTATTACATGATTGCATCTTGCTGAAAAGTGTCAACAATGTTCCTTTCATCGAGTTTAAACAGTACAGCAAAAATGGAACTTACAGAGTGCATCAAACATGATTTAGACCTTGTTTGTGAAAAATTGTTTTTTCTGTATTTCATGATTGCAACTTGCTGAAAAGTGTCAACAATGTTCCTTTCATCGAGCTTAAACAGTACAGCAAAATGGTTCTTACAGAGTGACTCAAACATGACTTAGACCTTGTTTTTGAAAAACTGTTTATTTCTGTATTACAACTTGCTGAAAAGTGTCAACAGTGTTTCTATCATCCTGATTAAGCTGTACAGCAAAATTGTACTTACATGACTTAGACCTTGTTTGTGAAAAACTGTTTTTTTCTGTATTTCATGATTGCAACTTGCTGAAAAGTGTCAACAATGTTCCTTTCATTGAGTTTAAACAGTACAGCAAAATGGTACTTAGAGAGTGACTCAAACATGACTTAGACCTTGTTTTTGAAAAACTGTTTATTTCTGTATTACATGATTGCAACTTGCTGAAAAGTGTCAACAATGTTTCTATCATCGAGTTTAAACAGTACAGCAAAAATTGAAAATACATAGTGCATCAAACATGATTTAGACCTTGTTTGTGAGAAACTCTTTATTTCTGTATTTCATGATTGCAACTTGCTGAAAATTGTCAACAATGTTCCTTTCATTGAGTTTAAACAGTACAGCCAAATGGTACTTAGAGAGTGACTCAAACATGACTTAGACCTTGTTTTTGAAAAACTGTTTATTTCTGTATTACATGATTGCAACTGGCTGAAAAGTGTCAACAATGTTCCTTTCATCGAGTTTAAACAGTACAGCAAAAATGGAACTTACAGAGTGCATCAAACATGATTTAGACCTTGTTTGTGAAAAATTGTTTTTTCTGTATTTCATGATTGCAACTTGCTGAAAAGTGTCAACAATGTTCCTTTCATCGAGCTTAAACAGTACAGCAAAATGGTTCTTACAGAGTGACTCAAACATGACTTAGACCTTGTTTTTGAAAAACTGTTTATTTCTGTATTACAACTTGCTGAAAAGTGTCAACTGCTATGGCTGCTATGGTGTGTGGTCATCCCCACCCCCTCCCAAAATGGCTGCTGTGCCATTTCTTCCCCTTGCATTACTTGACATAGATCCAGAAAAGTCCAGAACTGCATCCTGATTAAGCTGTACAGCAAAATTGTACTTACATGACTTAGACCTTGTTTGTGAAAAACTGTTTTTTCTGTATTTCATGATTGCAACTTGCTGAAAAGTGTCAACAATGTTCCTTTCATTGAGTTTAAACAGTACAGCAAAATGGTACTTAGAGAGTGACTCAAACATGACTTAGACCTTGTTTTTGAAAAACTGTTTATTTCTGTATTACATGATTGCAACTTGCTGAAAAGTGTCAACAATGTTTCTATCATCGAGTTTAAACAGTACAGCAAAAATTGAAAATACATAGTGCATCAAACATGATTTAGACCTTGTTTGTGAGAAACTCTTTATTTCTGTATTTCATGATTGCAACTTGCTGAAAATTGTCAACAATGTTCCTTTCATTGAGTTTAAACAGTACAGCAAAAATGGAACTTACAGAGTGCATCAAACATGATTTAGACCTTGTTTGTGAAAAATTGTTTTTTTCTGTATTTCATGATTGCAACTTGCTGAAAAGTGTCAACAATGTTCCTTTCATCGAGCTTAAACAGTACAGCAAAATGGTTCTTACAGAGTGACTCAAACATGACTTAGACCTTGTTTTTGAAAAACTGTTTATTTCTGTATTACAACTTGCTGAAAAGTGTCAACAGTGTTTCTATCATCCTGATTAAGCTGTACAGCAAAATTGTACTTACATGACTTAGACCTTGTTTGTGAAAAACTGTTTATTTCTGTATTTCATGATTGCAACTTGCTGAAAAGTGTCAACAATGTTCCTTTCATTGAGTTTAAACAGTACAGCAAAATGGTACTTAGAGAGTGACTCAAACATGACTTAGACCTTGTTTTTGAAAAACTGTTTATTTCTGTATTACATGATTGCAACTTGCTGAAAAGTGTCAACAATGTTTCTATCATCGAGTTTAAACAGTACAGCAAAAATTGAAAATACATAGTGCATCAAACATGATTTAGACCTTGTTTGTGAGAAACTCTTTATTTCTGTATTTCATGATTGCAACTTGCTGAAAAGTGTCAACAATGTTCCTTTCATCGAGCTTAAACAGTACAGCAAAATGGTTCTTACAGAGTGACTCAAACATGACTTAGACCTTGTTTTTGAAAAACGGTTTATTTCTGTATTACAACTTGCTGAAAAGTGTCAACAGTGTTTCTATCATCCTGATTAAGCTGTACAGCAAAATTGTACTTACATGACTTAGACCTTGTTTGTGAAAAACTGTTTTTTTCTGTATTTCATGATTGCAACTTGCTGAAAAGTGTCAACAATGTTCCTTTCATTGAGTTTAAACAGTACAGCAAAATGGTACTTAGAGAGTGCATCAAACATGATTTAGACCTTGTTTGTGAAAAATTGTTT
This sequence comes from Salmo salar, assembly GCF_905237065.1. Taxonomy (NCBI): domain Eukaryota; kingdom Metazoa; phylum Chordata; class Actinopteri; order Salmoniformes; family Salmonidae; genus Salmo; species Salmo salar. Next base: position 78,810 of record NW_025547840.1, on the reverse strand, counting down.
TTTCTGTATTTCATGATTGCAACTTGCTGAAAAGTGTCAACAATGTTCCTTTCATCGAGCTTAAACAGTACAGCAAAATGGTTCTTACAGAGTGACTCAAACATGACTTAGACCTTGTTTTTGAAAAACGGTTTATTTCTGTATTACAACTTGCTGAAAAGTGTCAACAGTGTTTCTATCATCCTGATTAAGCTGTACAGCAAAATTGTACTTACATGACTTAGACCTTGTTTGTGAAAAACTGTTTTTTTCTGTATTTCATGATTGCAACTTGCTGAAAAGTGTCAACAATGTTCCTTTCATTGAGTTTAAACAGTACAGCAAAATGGTACTTAGAGAGTGACTCAAACATGACTTAGACCTTGTTTTTGAAAAACTGTTTATTTCTGTATTACATGATTGCAACTTGCTGAAAAGTGTCAACAATGTTTCTATCATCGAGTTTAAACAGTACAGCAAAAATTGAAAATACATAGTGCATCAAACATGATTTAGACCTTGTTTGTGAGAAACTCTTTATTTCTGTATTTCATGATTGCAACTTGCTGAAAATTGTCAACAATGTTCCTTTCATTGAGTTTAAACAGTACAGCCAAATGGTACTTAGAGAGTGACTCAAACATGACTTAGACCTTGTTTTTGAAAAACTGTTTATTTCTGTATTACATGATTGCAACTGGCTGAAAAGTGTCAACAATGTTCCTTTCATCGAGTTTAAACAGTACAGCAAAAATGGAACTTACAGAGTGCATCAAACATGATTTAGACCTTGTTTGTGAAAAATTGTTTTTTTCTGTATTTCATGATTGCAACTTGCTGAAAAGTGTCAACAATGTTCCTTTCATCGAGCTTAAACAGTACAGCAAAATGGTTCTTACAGAGTGACTCAAACATGACTTAGACCTTGTTTTTGAAAAACTGTTTATTTCTGTATTACAACTTGCTGAAAAGTGTCAACAGTGTTTCTATCATCCTGATTAAGCTGTACAGCAAAATTGTACTTACATGACTTAGACCTTGTTTGTGAAAAACTGTTTATTTCTGTATTTCATGATTGCAACTTGCTGAAAAGTGTCAACAATGTTCCTTTCATTGAGTTTAAACAGTACAGCAAAATGGTACTTAGAGAGTGACTCAAACATGACTTAGACCTTGTTTTTGAAAAACTGTTTATTTCTGTATTACATGATTGCAACTTGCTGAAAAGTGTCAACAATGTTTCTATCATCGAGTTTAAACAGTACAGCAAAAATTGAAAATACATAGTGCATCAAACATGATTTAGACCTTGTTTGTGAGAAACTCTTTATTTCTGTATTTCATGATTGCAACTTGCTGAAAATTGTCAACAATGTTCCTTTCATTGAGTTTAAACAGTACAGCAAAAATGGAACTTACAGAGTGCATCAAACATGATTTAGACCTTGTTTGTGAAAAATTGTTTTTTTCTGTATTTCATGATTGCAACTTGCTGAAAAGTGTCAACAATGTTCCTTTCATCGAGCTTAAACAGTACAGCAAAATGGTTCTTACAGAGTGACTCAAACATGACTTAGACCTTGTTTTTGAAAAACTGTTTATTTCTGTATTACAACTTGCTGAAAAGTGTCAACAGTGTTTCTATCATCCTGATTAAGCTGTACAGCAAAATTGTACTTACATGACTTAGACCTTGTTTGTGAAAAACTGTTTATTTCTGTATTTCATGATTGCAACTTGCTGAAAAGTGTCAACAATGTTCCTTTCATTGAGTTTAAACAGTACAGCAAAATGGTACTTAGAGAGTGACTCAAACATGACTTAGACCTTGTTTTTGAAAAACTGTTTATTTCTGTATTACATGATTGCAACTTGCTGAAAAGTGTCAACAATGTTTCTATCATCGAGTTTAAACAGTACAGCAAAAATTCAAAATACATAATGCATCAAACATGATTTAGACCTTGTTTGTGAGAAACTCTTTATTTCTGTATTTCATGATTGCAACTTGCTGAAAAGTGTCAACAATGTTCCTTTCATCGAGCTTAAACAGTACAGCAAAATGGTTCTTACAGAGTGACTCAAACATGACTTAGACCTTGTTTTTGAAAAACGGTTTATTTCTGTATTACAACTTGCTGAAAAGTGTCAACAGTGTTTCTATCATCCTGATTAAGCTGTACAGCAAAATTGTACTTACATGACTTAGACCTTGTTTGTGAAAAACTGTTTATTTCTGTATTTCATGATTGCAACTTGCTGAAAAGTGTCAACAATGTTCCTTTCATCGAGCTTAAACAGTACAGCAAAATGGTTCTTACAGAGTGACTCAAACATGACTTAGACCTTGTTTTTGAAAAACTGTTTATTTCTGTATTACAACTTGCTGAAAAGTGTCAACAGTGTTTCTATCATCCTGATTAAGCTGTACAGCAAAATTGTACTTACATGACTTAGACCTTGTTTGTGAAAAACTGTTTATTTCTGTATTTCATCATTGCAACTTGCTGAAAAGTGTCAACAATGTTCCTTTCATCGAGCTTAAACAGTACAGCAAAATGGTTCTTACAGAGTGACTCAAACATGATTTAGACCTTGTTTTTGAAAAACTGTTTATTTCTGTATTACAACTTGCTGAAAAGTGTCAACAGTGTTTCTATCATCCTGATTAAGCTGTACAGCAAAATTGTACTTACATGACTTAGACCTTGTTTGTGATAAACTGTTTATTTCTGTATTTCATGATTGCAACTTGCTGAAAAGTGTCAACAATGTTCCTTTCATTGAGTTTAAACAGTACAGCAAAATGGTACTTAGAGAGTGACTCAAACATGACTTAGACCTTGTTGTTGAAAAACTGTTTATTTCTGTATTACATGATTGCAACTTGCTGAAAAGTGTCAACAATGTTTCTGTCATCGAGTTTAAACAGTACAGCAAAATGGTACTTAGAGAGTGACTCAAACATGACTTAGACCTTGTTTTTGAAAAACGGTTTATTTCTGTATTACATGATTGCATCTTGCTGAAAAGTGTCAACAATGTTCCTTTCATCGAGTTTAAACAGTACAGCAAAAATGGAACTTACAGAGTGCATCAAACATGATTTAGACCTTGTTTGTGAAAAAAATGTTTTTCTGTATTTCATGATTGCAACTTGCTGAAAAGTGTCAACAATGTTCCTTTCATCGAGCTTAAACAGTACAGCAAAATGGTTCTTACAGAGTGACTCAAACATGATTTAGACCTTGTTTTTGAAAAACTGTTTATTTCTGTATTACAACTTGCTGAAAAGTGTCAACAGTGTTTCTATCATCCTGATTAAGCTGTACAGCAAAATTGTACTTACATGACTTAGACCTTGTTTGTGAAAAACTGTTTTTTCTGTATTTCATGATTGCAACTTGCTGAAAAGTGTCAACAATGTTCCTTTCATTGAGTTTAAACAGTACAGCAAAATGGTACTTAGAGAGTGACTCAAACATGACTTAGACCTTGTTTTTGAAAAACTGTTTATTTCTGTATTACATGATTGCAACTTGCTGAAAAGTGTCAACAATGTTTCTATCATCGAGTTTAAACAGTACAGCAAAAATTGAAAATACATAGTGCATCAAACATGATTTAGACCTTGTTTGTGAGAAACTCTTTATTTCTGTATTTCATGATTGCAACTTGCTGAAAATTGTCAACAATGTTCCTTTCATTGAGTTTAAACAGTACAGCCAAATGGTACTTAGAGAGTGACTCAAACATGACTTAGACCTTGTTTTTGAAAAACTGTTTATTTCTGTATTACATGATTGCAACTGGCTGAAAAGTGTCAACAATGTTCCTTTCATCGAGTTTAAACAGTACAGCAAAAATGGAACTTACAGAGTGCATCAAACATGATTTAGACCTTGTTTGTGAGAAACTCTTTATTTCTGTATTTCATGATTGCAACTTGCTGAAAAGTGTCAACAATGTTCCTTTCATCGAGCTTAAACAGTACAGCAAAATGGTTCTTACAGAGTGACTCAAACATGACTTAGACCTTGTTTTTGAAAAACGGTTTATTTCTGTATTACAACTTGCTGAAAAGTGTCAACAGTGTTTCTATCATCCTGATTAAGCTGTACAGCAAAATTGTACTTACATGACTTAGACCTTGTTTGTGAAAAACTGTTTATTTCTGTATTTCATGATTGCAACTTGCTGAAAAGTGTCAACAATGTTCCTTTCATCGAGCTTAAACAGTACAGCAAAATGGTTCTTACAGAGTGACTCAAACATGACTTAGACCTTGTTTTTGAAAAACTGTTTATTTCTGTATTACAACTTGCTGAAAAGTGTCAACAGTATTTCTATCATCCTGATTAAGCTGTACAGCAAAATTGTACTTACATGACTTAGACCTTGTTTGTGAAAAACTGTTTATTTCTGTATTTCATCATTGCAACTTGCTGAAAAGTGTCAACAATGTTCCTTTCATTGAGTTTAAACTGTACAGCAAAATGGTACTTAGAGAGTGACTCAAACATGACTTAGACCTTGTTTTTGAAAAACTGTTTATTTCTGTATTACATGATTGCAACTTGCTGAAAAGTGTCAACAATGTTTCTATCATCGAGTTTAAACTGACAGCAAAAATTGAAAATACATAGTGCATCAAACATGATTTAGACCTTGTTTGTGAGAAACTCTTTATTTCTGTATTTCATGATTGCAACTTGCTGAAAATTGTCAACAATTTTCCTTTCATCGAGTTTAAACAGTACAGCAAAATGGTACTTAGAGAGTGACTCAAACATGACTTAGACCTTGTTTTTGAAAAACTGTTTATTTCTGTATTACAACTTGCTGAAAAGTGTCAACAGTGTTTCTATCATCCTGATTAAGCTGTACAGCAAAATTGTACTTACATGACTTAGACCTTGTTTGTGAAAAACTGTTTATTTCTGTATTACATGATTGCAACTTGCTGAAAAGTGTCAACAATGTTCCTTTCATTGAGTTTAAACAGTACAGCAAAATGGTACTTAGAGAGTGACTCAAACATGACTTAGACCTTGTTTGTGAAAAACTGTTCATTTCTGTATTACATGATTGCAACTTGCTGAAAAGTGTCAACAGTGTTCCTATCATCCTGATTAAGCAGTACAGTAGAAATGGACTATCAGAGTGCATCAAACATGATTTAGACCTTGTTTGTGAAAAACTGTTTATTTCTGTATTACATGATTGCAACTTGCTGAAAAGTGTCAACAATGTTCCTTTCATCGAGTTTAAACAGTACAGCAAAAATGGAACTTACAGAGTGCATCAAACATGATTTAGAACTTGTTTGTGAAAAATTGTTTTTTCTGTATTTCATGATTGCAACTTTCTGAAAAGTGTCAACAATGTTCCTTTCATCGAGCTTAAACAGTACAGCAAAATGGTTCTTACAGAGTGACTCAAACATGACTTAGACCTTGTTTTTGAAAAACTGTTTATTTCTGTATTTCATGATTGCAACTTGCTGAAAAGTGTCAACAATGTTCCTTTCATCGAGTTTAAACAGTACAGCAAAAATGAAACTTACAGAGTGCATCAAACATGATTTAGACCTTGTTTGTGAAAAATTGTTTTTTCTGTATTTCATGATTGCAACTTGCTGAAAAGTGTCAACAATGTTCCTTTCATCGAGCTTAAACAGTACAGCAAAATGGTTCTTACAGAGTGGCTCAAACATGACTTAGACCTTGTTTTTGAAAAACTGTTTATTTCTGTATTACAACTTGCTGAAAAGTGTCAACAGTGTTTCTATCATCCTGATTAAGCTGTACAGCAAAATTGTACTTACATGACTTAGACCTTGTTTGTGAAAAACTGTTTATTTCTGTATTTCATGATTGCAACTTGCTGAAAAGTGTCAACAATGTTCCTTTCATTGAGTTTAAACAGTACAGCAAAATGGTACTTAGAGAGTGACTCAAACATGACTTAGACCTTGTTTTTGAAAAACTGTTTATTTCTGTATTACATGATTGCAACTTGCTGAAAAGTGTCAACAATGTTCCTTTCATCGAGATTAAACAGTAAAGCAAAAATGGAACTTACAGAGTGCATCAAACATGATTTAGACCTTGTTTGTGAAAAATTGTTTTTTTCTGTATTTCATGATTGCAACTTGCTGAAAAGTGTCAACAATGTTCCTTTCATCGAGCTTAAACAGTACAGCAAAATGGTACTTACAGAGTGCATCAAAAATTATTTAGACCTTGTTTGTGAAAAACTGTTTATTTCTGTATTACATGATTGCAACTTGCTGAAAAGTGTCAACAATGTTCCTTTCATTGAGTTTAAACAGTACAGCAAAATGGTACTTAGAGAGTGACTCAAACATGACTTAGACCTTGTTTGTGAAAAACTGTTCATTTCTGTATTACATGATTGCAACTTGCTGAAAAGTGTCAACAGTGTTCCTATCATCCTGATTAGGCATTACAGCAGAAATGGACTATCAGAGTGCATCAAACATGATTTAGACCTTGTTTGTGAAAAACTGTTTACTTCTGTATTACATGATTGCAACTTGCTGAAAAGTGTCAACAATGTTCCTTTCATCGAGCTTAAACGGTACAGCAAAATGGTACTTACAGAGTGACTCAAACATGACTTAGACCTTGTTTTTGAAAAACGGTTTATTTCTGTATTACATGATTGCAACTTTCTGAAAAGTGTCAACAATGTTCCTTTCATCGAGTTTAAGCAGTACAGCAAAAATGGAACTTACAGGTGCACTAAACATGAATTAGACCTTGTTTGTGAAAAACGATTTATTTCTGTATTTCATGATTGCAACTTGCTGAAAAGTGTCAACAATGTTCCTTTCATTGAGTTTAAACAGTACAGCAAAATGGTACTTAGAGAGTGACTCAAACATGACTTAGACCTTGTTTTTGAAAAACTGTTTATTTCTGTATTACATGATTGCAACTTGCTGAAAAGTGTCAACAGTCAGTGTTCCTATCATTCTGATTAAGCAGTACAGCAAAAATGGTACTTACAGAGTGCATCAAACATGACTTAGACCTTGTTTTTGAAAAACGGTTTATTTCTGTATTACACACTTGCTGAAAAGTGTCAACAGTGTTTCTATCATCCTGATTAAGCTGTACAGCAAAATTGTACTTACATGACTTAGACCTTGTTTGTGAAAAACTGTTTTTTTCTGTATTTCATGATTGCAACTTGCTGAAAAGTGTCAACAATGTTCCTTTCATCGAGCTTAAACAGTACAGCAAAATGGTACTTACAGAGTGCATCAAACATTATTTAGACCTTGTTTGTGAAAAACTGTTTATTTCTGTATTACATGATTGCAACTTGCTGAAAAGTGTCAACAATGTTCCTTTCATTGAGTTTAAACAGTACAGCAAAATGGTACTTAGAGAGTGACTCAAACATGACTTAGACCTTGTTTGTGAAAAACTGTTCATTTCTGTATTACATGATTGCAACTTGCTGAAAAGTGTCAACAGTGTTCCTATCATCCTGATTAGGCATTACAGCAGAAATGGACTATCAGAGTGCATCAAACATGATTTAGACCTTGTTTGTGAAAAACTGTTTACTTCTGTATTACATGATTGCAACTTGCTGAAAAGTGTCAACAATGTTCCTTTCATCGAGCTTAAACGGTACAGCAAAATGGTACTTACAGAGTGACTCAAACATGACTTAGACCTTGTTTTTGAAAAACGGTTTATTTCTGTATTACATGATTGCAACTTGCTGAAAAGTGTCAACAATGTTCCTTTCATCGAGTTTAAGCAGTACAGCAAAAATGGAACTTACAGGTGCACTAAACATGAATTAGACCTTGTTTGTGAAAAACGATTTATTTCTGTATTACATGATTGCAACTTGCTGAAAAGTGTCAACAATGTTCCTTTCATTGAGTTTAAACAGTACAGCAAAATGGTACTTAGAGAGTGACTCAAACATGACTTAGACCTTGTTTTTGAAAAACTGTTTATTTCTGTATTACATGATTGCAACTTGCTGAAAAGTGTCAACAGTACAGTGTTCCTATCATTCTGATTAAGCAGTACAGCAAAAATGGTACTTACAGAGTGCATCAAACATGACTTAGACCTTGTTTTTGAAAAACGGTTTATTTCTGTATTACAACTTGCTGAAAAGTGTCAAACAGTGTTTCTATCATCCTGATTAAGCTGTACAGCAAAATTGTACTTACATGACTTAGACCTTGTTTGTGAAAAACTGTTTTTTCTGTATTTCATGATTGCAACTTGCTGAAAAGTGTCAACAATGTTCCTTTCATTGAGTTTAAACAGTACAGCAAAATGGTACTTAGAGAGTGACTCAAACATGACTTAGACCTTGTTTTTGAAAAACTGTTTATTTCTGTATTACATGATTGCAACTTGCTGAAAAGTGTCAACAATGTTTCTATCATCGAGTTTAAACAGTACAGCAAAAATTGAAAATACATAGTGCATCAAACATGATTTAGACCTTGTTTGTGAGAAACTCTTTATTTCTGTATTTCATGATTGCAACTTGCTGAAAATTGTCAACAATGTTCCTTTCATTGAGTTTAAACAGTACAGCCAAATGGTACTTAGAGAGTGACTCAAACATGACTTAGACCTTGTTTTTGAAAAACTGTTTATTTCTGTATTACATGATTGCAACTGGCTGAAAAGTGTCAACAATGTTCCTTTCATCGAGTTTAAACAGTACAGCAAAAATGGAACTTACAGAGTGCATCAAACATGATTTAGACCTTGTTTGTGAAAAATTGTTTTTTCTGTATTTCATGATTGCAACTTGCTGAAAAGTGTCAACAATGTTCCTTTCATCGAGCTTAAACAGTACAGCAAAATGGTTCTTACAGAGTGACTCAAACATGACTTAGACCTTGTTTTTGAAAAACGGTTTATTTCTGTATTACAACTTGCTGAAAAGTGTCAACAGTGTTTCTATCATCCTGATTAAGCTGTACAGCAAAATTGTACTTACATGACTTAGACCTTGTTTGTGAAAAACTGTTTTTTTCTGTATTTCATGATTGCAACTTGCTGAAAAGTGTCAACAATGTTCCTTTCATTGAGTTTAAACAGTACAGCAAAATGGTACTTAGAGAGTGACTCAAACATGACTTAGACCTTGTTTTTGAAAAACTGTTTATTTCTGTATTACATGATTGCAACTTGCTGAAAAGTGTCAACAATGTTTCTATCATCGAGTTTAAACAGTACAGCAAAAATTGAAAATACATAGTGCATCAAACATGATTTAGACCTTGTTTGTGAGAAACTCTTTATTTCTGTATTTCATGATTGCAACTTGCTGAAAATTGTCAACAATGTTCCTTTCATTGAGTTTAAACAGTACAGCAAAAATGGAACTTACAGAGTGCATCAAACATGATTTAGACCTTGTTTGTGAAAAACTGTTTTTTTCTGTATTTCATGATTGCAACTTGCTGAAAAGTGTCAACAATGTTCCTTTCATCGAGCTTAAACAGTACAGCAAAATGGTTCTTACAGAGTGACTCAAACATGACTTAGACCTTGTTTTTGAAAAACTGTTTATTTCTGTATTACATGATTGCAACTTGCTGAAAAGTGTCAACAGTGTTTCTATCATCGAGTTTAAACAGTACAGCAAAAATTGAAAATACATAGTGCATCAAACATGACTTAGACCTTGTTTGTGAGAAACTCTTTATTTCTGTATTTCATGATTGCAACTTGCTGAAAATTGTCAACAATGTTCCTTTCATTGAGTTTAAACAGTACAGCCAAATGGTACTTAGAGAGTGACTCAAACATGACTTAGACCTTGTTTTTGAAAAACTGTTTATTTCTGTATTACATGATTGCAACTTGCTGAAAAGTGTCAACAATGTTCCTTTCATCGAGTTTAAACAGTACAGCAAAAATGGAACTTACAGAGTGCATCAAACATGATTTAGACCTTGTTTGTGAAAAATTGTTTTTTTCTGTATTTCATGATTGCAACTTGCTGAAAAGTGTCAACAATGTTCCTTTCATCGAGCTTAAACAGTACAGCAAAATGGTTCTTACAGAGTGACTCAAACATGACTTAGACCTTGTTTTTGAAAAACTGTTTATTTCTGTATTACAACTTGCTGAAAAGTGTCAACAGTGTTTCTATCATCCTGATTAAGCTGTACAGCAAAATTGTACTTACATGACTTAGACCTTGTTTGTGAAAAACTGTTTATTTCTGTATTTCATGATTGCAACTTGCTGAAAAGTGTCAACAATGTTCCTTTCATTGAGTTTAAACAGTACAGCAAAATGGTACTTAGAGAGTGACTCAAACATGACTTAGACCTTGTTTTTGAAAAACTCTTTATTTCTGTATTACATGATTGCAACTTGCTGAAAAGTGTCAACAATGTTTCTATCATCGAGTGTAAACAGTACAGCAAAAATTGAAAATACATAATGCATCAAACATGATTTAGACCTTGTTTGTGAGAAACTCTTTATTTCTGTATTTCATGATTGCAACTTGCTGAAAAGTGTCAACAATGTTCCTTTCATCGAGCTTAAACAGTACAGCAAAATGGTTCTTACAGAGTGACTCAAACATGACTTAGACCTTGTTTTTGAAAAACGGTTTATTTCTGTATTACAACTTGCTGAAAAGTGTCAACAGTGTTTCTATCATCCTGATTAAGCTGTACAGCAAAATTGTACTTACATGACTTAGACCTTGTTTGTGAAAAACTGTTTATTTCTGTATTTCATGATTGCAACTTGCTGAAAAGTGTCAACAATGTTCCTTTCATCGAGCTTAAACAGTACAGCAAAATGGTTCTTACAGAGTGACTCAAACATGACTTAGACCTTGTTTTTGAAAAACTGTTTATTTCTGTATTACAACTTGCTGAAAAGTGTCAACAGTGTTTCTATCATCCTGATTAAGCTGTACAGCAAAATTGTACTTACATGACTTAGACCTTGTTTGTGAAAAACTGTTTTTTTCTGTATTTCATGATTGCAACTTGCTGAAAAGTGTCAACAATGTTCCTTTCATTGAGTTTAAACAGTACAGCAAAATTGTACTTAGAGAGTGACTCAAACATGACGTAGACCTTGTTTTTGAAAAACTGTTTATTTCTGTATTACATGATTGCAACTTGCTGAAAAGTGTCAACAATGTTTCTATCATCGAGTTTAAACAGTACAGCAAAAATTGAAAATACATAGTGCATCAAACATGATTTTAGACCTTGTTTGTGAGAAACTCTTTATTTCTGTATTTCATGATTGCAACTTGCTGAAAATTGTCAACAATGTTCCTTTCATTGAGTTTAAACAGTACAGCCAAATGGTACTTAGAGAGTGACTCAAACATGACTTAGACCTTGTTTTTGAAAAACTGTTTATTTCTGTATTACATGATTGCAACTTGCTGAAAAGTGTCAACAATGTTCCTTTCATCGAGTTTAAACAGTACAGCAAAAATGGAACTTACAGAGTGCATCAAACATGATTTAGACCTTGTTTGTGAAAAATTGTTTTTTTCTGTATTTCATGATTGCAACTTGCTGAAAAGTGTCAACAATGTTCCTTTCATCGAGCTTAAACAGTACAGCAAAATGGTTCTTACAGAGTGACTCAAACATGACTTAGACCTTGTTTTTGAAAAACTGTTTATTTCTGTATTACAACTTGCTGAAAAGTGTCAACAGTGTTTCTATCATCCTGATTAAGCTGTACAGCAAAATTGTACTTACATGACTTAGACCTTGTTTGTGAAAAACTGTTTATTTCTGTATTTCATGATTGCAACTTGCTGAAAAGTGTCAACAATGTTCCTTTCATTGAGTTTAAACAGTACAGCAAAATGGTACTTAGAGAGTGACTCAAACATGACTTAGACCTTGTTTTTGAAAAACTGTTTATTTCTGTATTACATGATTGCAACTTGCTGAAAAGTGTCAACAATGTTTCTATCATCGAGTTTAAACAGTACAGCAAAAATTGAAAATACATAGTGCATCAAACATGATTTAGACCTTGTTTGTGAGAAACTCTTTATTTCTGTATTTCATGATTGCAACTTGCTGAAAATTGTCAACAATGTTCCTTTCATCGAGCTTAAACAGTACAGCAAAATGGTTCTTACAGAGTGACTCAAACATGACTTAGACCTTGTTTTTGAAAAACGGTTTATTTCTGTATTACAACTTGCTGAAAAGTGTCAACAGTGTTTCTATCATCCTGATTAAGCTGTACAGCAAAATTGTACTTACATGACTTAGACCTTGTTTGTGAAAAACTGTTTATTTCTGTATTTCATGATTGCAACTTGCTGAAAAGTGTCAACAATGTTCCTTTCATCGAGCTTAAACAGTACAGCAAAATGGTTCTTACAGAGTGACTCAAACATGACTTAGACCTTGTTTTTGAAAAACTGTTTATTTCTGTATTACAACTTGCTGAAAAGTGTCAACAGTGTTTCTATCATCCTGATTAAGCTGTACAGCAAAATTGTACTTACATGACTTAGACCTTGTTTGTGAAAAACTGTTTATTTCTGTATTTCATGATTGCAACTTGCTGAAAAGTGTCAACAATGTTCCTTTCATCGAGTTTAAACAGTACAGCAAAATGGTACTTGCAGAGTGACTCAAACATCACTTAGACCTTGTTTTTGAAAAACTGTTTATTTCTGTATTTCATGATTGCAACTGGCTGAAAAGTGTTAACAGTGTTCCTATCATCCTGATTAATCAGTACAGCAAAAATGGAACTTACAGAGTGCACTAAACATGAATTAGACCTTGTTTTTGAAAAACTGTTTATTTCTGTATTACATGATTGCAACTTGCTGAAAAGTGTCAACAGTGTTCCTTTCATCGAGTTTAAACAGTACAGCAAAAATGAAACTTACAGAGTGCATCAAACATGATTTAGACCTTGTTTGTGAAAAATTGTTTTTTCTGTATTTCATGATTGCAACTTGCTGAAAAGTGTCAACAATGTTCCTTTCATCGAGCTTAAACAGTACAGCAAAATGGTTCTTACAGAGTGACTCAAACATGACTTAGACCTTGTTTTTGAAAAACGGTTTATTTCTGTATTACAACTTGCTGAAAAGTGTCAACAGTGTTTCTATCATCCTGATTAAGCTGTACAGCAAAATTGTACTTACATGACTTAGACCTTGTTTGTGAAAAACTGTTTATTTCTGTATTTCATGATTGCAACTTGCTGAAAAGTGTCAACAATGTTCCTTTCATTGAGTTTAAACAGTACAGCAAAATGGTACTTAGAGAGTGACTCAAACATGACTTAGACCTTGTTTTTGAAAAACTGTTTATTTCTGTATTACATGATTGCAACTTGCTGAAAAGTGTCAACAATGTTTCTATCATCGAGTTTAAACAGTACAGCAAAAATTGAAAATACATAGTGCATCAAACATGATTTAGACCTTGTTTGTGAGAAACTCTTTATTTCTGTATTTCATGATTGCAACTTGCTGAAAATTGTCAACAATGTTCCTTTCATCGAGTTTAAACAGTACAGCAAAATGGTACTTACAGAGTGCATCAAACATGATTTAGACCTTGTTTGTGAAAAATTGTTTTTTTCTGTATTTCATGATTGCAACTTGCTGAAAAGTGTCAACAATGTTCCTTTCATCGAGCTTAAACAGTACAGCAAAATGGTTCTTACAGAGTGACTCAAACATGACTTAGACCTTGTTTTTGAAAAACTGTTTATTTCTGTATTACAACTTGCTGAAAAGTGTCAACAGTGTTTCTATCATCCTGATTAAGCTGTACAGCAAAATTGTACTTACATGACTTAGACCTTGTTTGTGAAAAACTGTTTATTTCTGTATTTCATGATTGCAACTTGCTGAAAAGTGTCAACAATGTTCCTTTCATTGAGTTTAAACAGTACAGCAAAATGGTACTTAGAGAGTGACTCAAACATGACTTAGACCTTGTTTTTGAAAAACTGTTTATTTCTGTATTACATGATTGCAACTTGCTTAAAAGTGTCAACAATGTTTCTATCATCGAGTTTAAACAGTACAGCAAAATTGAAAATACATAGTGCATCAAACATGATTTAGACCTTGTTTGTGAGAAACTCTTTATTTCTGTATTTCATGATTGCAACTTGCTGAAAATTGTCAACAATGTTCCTTTCATTGAGTTTAAACAGTACAGCCAAATGGTACTTAGAGAGTGACTCAAACATGACTTAGACCTTGTTTTTGAAAAACTGTTTATTTCTGTATTACATGATTGCAACTTGCTGAAAAGTGTCAACAATGTTCCTTTCATCGAGTTTAAACAGTACAGCAAAAATGGAACTTACAGAGTGCATCAAACATGATTTAGACCTTGTTTGTGAAAAATTGTTTTTTTCTGTATTTCATGATTGCAACTTGCTGAAAAGTGTCAACAATGTTCCTTTCATCGAGCTTAAACAGTACAGCAAAATGGTTCTTACAGAGTGACTCAAACATGACTTAGACCTTGTTTTTGAAAAACTGTTTATTTCTGTATTACAACTTGCTGAAAAGTGTCAACAGTGTTTCTATCATCCTGATTAAGCTGTACAGCAAAATTGTACTTACATGACTTAGACCTTGTTTGTGAAAAACTGTTTATTTCTGTATTTCATGATTGCAACTTGCTGAAAAGTGTCAACAATGTTCCTTTCATTGAGTTTAAACAGTACAGCAAAATGGTACTTAGAGAGTGACTCAAACATGACTTAGACCTTGTTTTTGAAAAACTGTTTATTTCTGTATTACATGATTGCAACTTGCTGAAAAGTGTCAACAATGTTTCTATCATCGAGTTTAAACAGTACAGCAAAAATTGAAAATACATAGTGCATCAAACATGATTTAGACCTTGTTTGTGAGAAACTCTTTATTTCTGTATTTCATGATTGCAACTTGCTGAAAAGTGTCAACAATGTTCCTTTCATCGAGCTTAAACAGTACAGCAAAATGGTACTTACAGAGTGACTCAAACATGACTTAGACCTTGTTTTTGAAAAACGGTTTATTTCTGTATTACAGCACTTGCTGAAAAGTGTCAACAGTGTTTCTATCATCCTGATTAAGCTGTACAGCAAAATTGTACTTACATGACTTAGACCTTGTTTGTGAAAAACTGTTTATTTCTGTATTTCATGATTGCAACTTGCTGAAAAGTGTCAACAATGTTCCTTTCATCGAGCTTAAACAGTACAGCAAAATGGTTCTTACAGAGTGACTCAAACATGACTTAGACCTTGTTTTTGAAAAACTGTTTATTTCTGTATTACATCACTTGCTGAAAAGTGTCAACAGTATTTCTATCATCCTGATTAAGCTGTACAGCAAAATTGTACTTACATGACTTAGACCTTGTTTGTGAAAAACTATTTATTTCTGTATTTCATGATTGCAACTTGCTGAAAAGTGTCAACAAAGTTCCTTTCATCGAGTTTAAACAGTACAGCAAAATGGTACTTACAGAGTGACTCAAACTTGACTTAGACCTTGTTTTTGAAAAACTGTTTATTTCTGTATTACATGATTGCAACTTGCTGAAAAGTGTCAACAGTGTTCCTATCATCCTGATTAAACAGTACAGCAAAATGGAACTTACAGAGTGCACTAAACATGAATTAGACCTTGTTTGTGAAAAACTGTTTATTTCTGTATTTCATGATTGCAACTTGCTGAAAAGTGTCAACAATGTTCCTTTCATCGAGTTTAAACAGTACAGCAAAAATGAAACTTACAGAGTGCATCAAACATGATTTAGACCTTGTTTGTGAAAAATTGTTTTTTCTGTATTTCATGATTGCAACTTGCTGAAAAGTGTCAACAATGTTCCTTTCATCGAGCTTAAACAGTACAGCAAAATGGTTCTTACAGAGTGACTCAAACATGACTTAGACCTTGTTTTTGAAAAACGGTTTATTTCTGTATTACAACTTGCTGAAAAGTGTCAACAGTGTTTCTATCATCCTGATTAAGCTGTACAGCAAAATTGTACTTACATGACTTAGACCTTGTTTGTGAAAAACTGTTTTTTCTGTATTTCATGATTGCAACTTGCTGAAAAGTGTCAACAATGTTCCTTTCATTGAGTTTAAACAGTACAGCAAAATGGTACTTAGAGAGTGACTCAAACATGACTTAGACCTTGTTTTTGAAAAACTGTTTATTTCTGTATTACATGATTGCAACTTGCTGAAAAGTGTCAACAATGTTTCTATCATCGAGTTTAAACAGTACAGCAAAAATTGAAAATACATAGTGCATCAAACATGATTTAGACCTTGTTTGTGAGAAACTCTTTATTTCTGTATTTCATGATTGCAACTTGCTGAAAATTGTCAACAATGTTCCTTTCATTGAGTTTAAACAGTACAGCAAAAATGGAACTTACAGAGTGCATCAAACATGATTTAGACCTTGTTTGTGAAAAATTGTTTTTTCTGTATTTCATGATTGCAACTTGCTGAAAAGTGTCAACAATGTTCCTTTCATCGAGCTTAAACAGTACAGCAAAATGGTTCTTACAGAGTGACTCAAACATGACTTAGACCTTGTTTTTGAAAAACTGTTTATTTCTGTATTACAACTTGCTGAAAAGTGTCAACAGTGTTTCTATCATCCTGATTAAGCTGTACAGCAAAATTGTACTTACATGACTTAGACCTTGTTTGTGAAAAACTGTTTATTTCTGTATTTCATGATTGCAACTTGCTGAAAAGTGTCAACAATGTTCCTTTCATTGAGTTTAAACAGTACAGCAAAATGGTACTTAGAGAGTGACTCAAACATGACTTAGACCTTGTTTTTGAAAAACTCTTTATTTCTGTATTACATGATTGCAACTTGCTGAAAAGTGTCAACAATGTTTCTATCATCGAGTTTAAACAGTACAGCAAAAATTGAAAATACATAATGCATCAAACATGATTTAGACCTTGTTTGTGAGAAACTCTTTATTTCTGTATTTCATGATTGCAACTTGCTGAAAAGTGTCAACAATGTTCCTTTCATCGAGCTTAAACAGTACAGCAAAATGGTTCTTACAGAGTGACTCAAACATGACTTAGACCTTGTTTTTGAAAAACGGTTTATTTCTGTATTACAACTTGCTGAAAAGTGTCAACAGTGTTTCTATCATCCTGATTAAGCTGTACAGCAAAATTGTACTTACATGACTTAGACCTTGTTTGTGAAAAACTGTTTATTTCTGTATTTCATGATTGCAACTTGCTGAAAAGTGTCAACAATGTTCCTTTCATCGAGCTTAAACAGTACAGCAAAATGGTTCTTACAGAGTGACTCAAACATGACTTAGACCTTGTTTTTGAAAAACTGTTTATTTCTGTATTACAACTTGCTGAAAAGTGTCAACAGTGTTTCTATCATCCTGATTAAGCTGTACAGCAAAATTGTACTTACATGACTTAGACCTTGTTTGTGAAAAACTGTTTATTTCTGTATTTCATGATTGCAACTTGCTGAAAAGTGTCAACAATGTTCCTTTCATTGAGTTTAAACAGTACAGCAAAATGGTACTTAGAGAGTGACTCAAACATGACTTAGACCTTGTTTTTGAAAAACTGTTTATTTCTGTATTACATGATTGCAACTTGCTTAAAAGTGTCAACAATGTTTCTATCATCGAGTTTAAACAGTACAGCAAAAATTGAAAATACATAGTGCATCAAACATGATTTAGACCTTGTTTGTGAGAAACTCTTTATTTCTGTATTTCATGATTGCAACTTGCTGAAAATTGTCAACAATGTTCCTTTCATTGAGTTTAAACAGTACAGCCAAATGGTACTTAGAGAGTGACTCAAACATGACTTAGACCTTGTTTTTGAAAAACTGTTTATTTCTGTATTACATGATTGCAACTTGCTGAAAAGTGTCAACAATGTTCCTTTCATCGAGTTTAAACAGTACAGCAAAAATGGAACTTACAGAGTGCATCAAACATGATTTAGACCTTGTTTGTGAAAAATTGTTTTTTCTGTATTTCATGATTGCAACTTGCTGAAAAGTGTCAACAATGTTCCTTTCATCGAGCTTAAACAGTACAGCAAAATGGTTCTTACAGAGTGACTCAAACATGACTTAGACCTTGTTTTTGAAAAACTGTTTATTTCTGTATTACAACTTGCTGAAAAGTGTCAACAGTGTTTCTATCATCCTGATTAAGCTGTACAGCAAAATTGTACTTACATGACTTAGACCTTGTTTGTGAAAAACTGTTTATTTCTGTATTTCATGATTGCAACTTGCTGAAAAGTGTCAACAATGTTCCTTTCATTGAGTTTAAACAGTACAGCAAAATGGTACTTAGAGAGTGACTCAAACATGACTTAGACCTTGTTTTTGAAAAACTGTTTATTTCTGTATTACATGATTGCAACTTGCTGAAAAGTGTCAACAATGTTTCTATCATCGAGTTTAAACAGTACAGCAAAAATTGAAAATACATAGTGCATCAAACATGATTTAGACCTTGTTTGTGAGAAACTCTTTATTTCTGTATTTCATGATTGCAACTTGCTGAAAAGTGTCAACAATGTTCCTTTCATCGAGCTTAAACAGTACAGCAAAATGGTTCTTACAGAGTGACTCAAACATGACTTAGACCTTGTTTTTGAAAAACGGTTTATTTCTGTATTACAACTTGCTGAAAAGTGTCAACAGTGTTTCTATCATCCTGATTAAGCTGTACAGCAAAATTGTACTTACATGACTTAGACCTTGTTTGTGAAAAACTGTTTATTTCTGTATTTCATGATTGCAACTTGCTGAAAAGTGTCAACAATGTTCCTTTCATCGAGCTTAAACAGTACAGCAAAATGGTTCTTACAGAGTGACTCAAACATGACTTAGACCTTGTTTTTGAAAAACTGTTTATTTCTGTATTACAACTTGCTGAAAAGTGTCAACAGTATTTCTATCATCCTGATTAAGCTGTACAGCAAAATTGTACTTACATGACTTAGACCTTGTTTGTGAAAAACGATTTATTTCTGTATTTCATGATTGCAACTTGCTGAAAAGTGTCAACAATGTTCCTTTCATCGAGTTTAAACAGTACAGCAAAATGGTACTTACAGAGTGACTCAAACTTGACTTAGACCTTGTTTTTGAAAAACTGTTTATTTCTGTATTACATGATTGCAACTTGCTGAAAAGTGTCAACAGTGTTCCTATCATCCTGATTAATCAGTACAGCAAAAATGGAACTTACAGAGTGCACTAAACATGAATTAGACCTTGTTTGTGAAAAACTATTTATTTCTGTATTTCATGATTGCAACTTGCTGAAAAGTGTCAACAATGTTCCTTTCATCGAGTTTAAACAGTACAGCAAAAATGGAACTTACAGAGTGCATCAAACATGATTTAGACCTTGTTTGTGAAAAATTGTTTTTTCTGTATTTCATGATTGCAACTTGCTGAAAAGTGTCAACAATGTTCCTTTCATCGAGCTTAAACAGTACAGCAAAATGGTTCTTACAGAGTGACTCAAACATGACTTAGACCTTGTTTTTGAAAAACTGTTTATTTCTGTATTACAACTTGCTGAAAAGTGTCAACAGTGTTTCTATCATCCTGATTAAGCTGTACAGCAAAATTGTACTTACATGACTTAGACCTTGTTTGTGAAAAACTGTTTATTTCTGTATTTCATGATTGCAACTTGCTGAAAAGTGTCAACAATGTTCCTTTCATTGAGTTTAAACAGTACAGCAAAATGGTACTTAGAGAGTGACTCAAACATGACTTAGACCTTGTTTTTGAAAAACTGTTTATTTCTGTATTACATGATTGCAACTTGCTGAAAAGTGTCAACAATGTTTCTATCATCGAGTTTAAACAGTACAGCAAAAATTGAAAATACATAGTGCATCAAACATGATTTAGACCTTGTTTGTGAGAAACTCTTTATTTCTGTATTTCATGATTGCAACTTGCTGAAAAGTGTCAACAATGTTCCTTTCATCGAGCTTAAACAGTACAGCAAAATGGTTCTTACAGAGTGACTCAAACATGACTTAGACCTTGTTTTTGAAAAACGGTTTATTTCTGTATTACAACTTGCTGAAAAGTGTCAACAGTGTTTCTATCATCCTGATTAAGCTGTACAGCAAAATTGTACTTACATGACTTAGACCTTGTTTGTGAAAAACTGTTTATTTCTGTATTTCATGATTGCAACTTGCTGAAAAGTGTCAACAATGTTCCTTTCATCGAGCTTAAACAGTACAGCAAAATGGTTCTTACAGAGTGACTCAAACATGACTTAGACCTTGTTTTTGAAAAACTGTTTATTTCTGTATTACAACTTGCTGAAAAGTGTCAACAGTGTTTCTATCATCCTGATTAAGCTGTACAGCAAAATTGTACTTACATGACTTAGACCTTGTTTGTGAAAAACTGTTTATTTCTGTATTTCATGATTGCAACTTGCTGAAAAGTGTCAACAATGTTCCTTTCATTGAGTTTAAACTGTACAGCAAAATGGTACTTAGAGAGTGACTCAAACATGACTTAGACCTTGTTTTTGAAAAACTGTTTATTTCTGTATTACATGATTGCAACTTGCTGAAAAGTGTCAACAATGTTTCTATCATCGAGTTTAAACAGTACTTCAAAATGGTACTTAGAGAGTGACTCAAACATGACTTAGACCTTGTTTTTGAAAAACTGTTTATTTCTGTATTACATGATGGCATCTTGCTGAAAAGTGTCAACAATGTTTCTATCATCGAGTTTAAACAGTACAGCAAAAATTGAAAATACATAGTGCATCAAACATGATTTAGACCTTGTTTGTGAGAAACTCTTTATTTCTGTATTTCATGATTGCAACTTGCTGAAAATTGTCAACAATGTTCCTTTCATTGAGTTTAAACAGTACAGCCAAATGGTACTTAGAGAGTGACTCAAACATGACTTAGACCTTGTTTTTGAAAAACTGTTTATTTCTGTATTACATGATTGCAACTTGCTGAAAAGTGTCAACAATGTTCCTTTCATCGAGTTTAAACAGTACAGCAAAATGGAGAGTGACTCAAACATGACTTAGACCTTGTTTTTGAAAAACTATTTATTTCTGTATTACATGATTGCAACTTGCTGAAAAGTGTCAACAGTACAGTGTTCCTATCATTCGATTAAGCAGTACAGCAAAATGGTACTTACAGAGTGCATCAAACATGACTTAGACCTTGTTTGTGAAAAACTGTTTATTTCTGTATTTCATGATTGCAACTTGCTGAAACGTGTCAACAGTGTTCCTATCATCCTGATTAATCAGTACAGCAAAAATGGAACTTACAGAGTGCATCAAACATGATTTAGACCTTGTTTGTGAAAAACTGTTTATTTCTGTTTTTCATGATTGCAACTTGCTGAAAAGTGTCTACAATGTTCCTTTCATCGAGTTTAACCAGTACAGCAAAATGGTACTTGCAGAGTGACTCAAACATGACTTAGACCTTGTTTTTGAAAAACTGTTTATTTCTGTATTACATGATTGCAACTTGCTGAAAAGTGTCAACAGTGTTCCTATCATCCTGATTAAGCCATACAGCAAAAATGGAACTTACAGAGTGCACTAAACCTGACTTAGACCTTGTTTTTGAAAAACATTGATTTCTGTATTTCATGATTGCAACTTGCTTAAAAGTCTCAACAATGTTCCTTTCATCGAGTTTAAACAGTACAGCAAAATTGTACTTACAGAGTGACTCAAACATGACTTAGACCTTGTTTTTGAAAAACTGTTTATTTCTGTGTTTCATGATTGCACCTTGCTGAAAAGTGTTAACAGGGTTCCTTTCATCGAGTTTAAACAGTACAGCAAAATGGTACTTACAGAGTGACCTTGTTTTTGAAAAACGGTTTATTTCTGTATTTCATGATTGCAACTTGCTGAAAAGTGTCAACAATGTTCCTTTCATCGAGCTTAAACAGTACAGCAAAATGGTTCTTACAGAGTGACTCAAACATGATTTAGACCTTGTTTTTGAAAAACTGTTTATTTCTGTATTACAACTTGCTGAAAAGTGTCAACAGTGTTTCTATCATCCTGATTAGGCTGTACAGCAAAATTTTACTTACATGACTTAGACCTTGTTTGTGAAAAACTGTTTATTTCTGTATTTCATGATTGCAACTTGCTGAAAAGTGTCAACAATGTTCCTTTCATTGAGTTTAAACAGTACAGCAAAATGGTACTTAGAGAGTGACTCAAACATGACTTAGACCTTGTTTTTGAAAAACTGTTTATTTCTGTATTACATGATTGCAACTTGCTGAAAAGTGTCAACAATGTTTCTATCATCGAGTTTAAACAGTACTTCAAAATGGTACTTAGAGAGTGACTCAAACATGACTTAGACCTTGTTTTTGAAAAACTGTTTATTTCTGTATTTACATGATGGCATCTTGCTGAAAAGTGTCAACAATGTTCCTATCATCGAGTTTAAACAGTACAGCAAAAATTGAAAATACATAGTGCATCAAACATGATTTAGACCTTGTTTGTGAGAAACTCTTTATTTCTGTATTTCATGATTGCAACTTGCTGAAAATTGTCAACAATGTTCCTTTCATTGAGTTTAAACAGTACAGCAAAATGGTACTTAGAGAGTGACTCAAACATGACTTAGACCTTGTTTTTGAAAAACTGTTTATTTCTGTATTACATGATTGCAACTTGCTGAAAAGTGTCAACAATGTTCCTTTCATCGAGTTTAAACAGTACAGCAAAAATGGAACTTACAGAGTGCATCAAACATGATTTAGACCTTGTTTGTGAAAAATGTTTTTTTTCTGTATTTCATGATTGCAACTTGCTGAAAAGTGTCAACAATGTTCCTTTCATCGAGCTTAAACAGTACAGCAAAATGGTTCTTACAGAGTGACTCAAACATGACTTAGACCTTGTTTTTGAAAAACTGTTTATTTCTGTATTACAACTTGCTGAAAAGTGTCAACAGTGTTTCTATCATCCTGATTAAGCTGTACAGCAAAATTGTACTTACATGACTTAGACCTTGTTTGTGAAAAACTGTTTATTTCTGTATTTCATGATTGCAACTTGCTGAAAAGTGTCAACGATGTTCCTTTCATCGAGCTTAAACAGTACAGCAAAATGGTTCTTACAGAGTGACTCAAACATGACTTAGACCTTGTTTTTGAAAAACTGTTTATTTCTGTATTACATGTCACTTGCTGAAAAGTGTCAACAGTGTTTCTATCATCCTGATTAAGCTGTACAGCAAAATTGTACTTACATGACTTAGACCTTGTTTGTGAAAAACTGTTTATTTCTGTATTTCATGATTGCAACTTGCTGAAAAGTGTCAACAATGTTCCTTTCATTGAGTTTAAACAGTACAGCAAAATGGTACTTAGAGAGTGACTCAAACATGACTTAGACCTTGTTTTTGAAAAACTGTTTATTTCTGTGTTTCATGATTGCAACTTGCTGAAAAGTGTCAACAGGGTTCCTTTCATCGAGTTTAAACAGTACAGCAAAATGGTACTTACAGAGTGACCTTGTTTTTGAAAAACGGTTTATTTCTGTATTTCATGATTGCAACTTGCTGAAAAGTGTCAACAGTGTTCCTTTCATCGAGTTTAAACAGTACAGCAAAATGGTACTTACAGAGTGACTCAAACATGACTTAGACCTTGTTTTTGAAAAACTGTTTATTTCTGTGTTTCATGATTGCAACTTGCTGAAAAGTGTCAACAGGGTTCCTTTCATCGAGTTTAAACAGTACAGCAAAATGGTACTTACAGAGTGACCTTGTTTTTGAAAAACGGTTTATTTCTGTATTTCATGATTGCAACTTGCTGAAAAGTGTCAACAGTGTTCCTTTCATCGAGTTTAAACAGTACAGCAAAAATGGAACTTACAGAGTGCATCAAACATGATTTAGACCTTGTTTGTGAAAAACTGTTTTTTCTGTATTTCATGATTGCAACTTGCTGAAAAGTGTCAACAATGTTCCTTTCATCGAGCTTAAACAGTACAGCAAAATGGTACTTGCAGAGTGACTCAAACATGACTTAGACCTTGTTTTTGAAAAACTGTTTATTTCTGTATTACATGATTGCAACTTGCTGAAAAGTGTCAACAGTGTTCCTATCATCCTGATTAAGCCATACAGCAAAATGGAACTTACAGAGTGCACTAAACATGACTTAGACCTTGTTTGTGAAAAAATATTTAATTCTGTATTTCATGATTGCAACTTGCTGAAAAGTCTCAACAATGTTCCTTTCATCGAGTTTAAACAGTACAGCAAAATTGTACTTACAGAGTGACTCAAACATGACTTAGACCTTGTTTTTGAAAAACTGTTTATTTCTGTGTTTCATGATTGCAACTTGCTGAAAAGTGTTAACAGGGTTCCTTTCATCGAGTTTAAACAGTACAGCAAAATGGTACTTACAGAGTGACCTTGTTTTTGAAAAACTGTTTATTTCTGTATTTCATGATTGCAACTTGCTGAAAAGTGTCAACAGTGTTCCTTTCATCGAGTTTAAACAGTACAGCAAAATGGTACTTACAGAGTGACCTTGTTTTTGAAAAACGGTTTATTTCTGTATTTCATGATTGCAACTTGCTGAAAAGTGTCAACAGTGTTCCTTTCATCGAGTTTAAACAGTACAGCAAATGGTACTTACAGAGTGACTCAAACATGACTTAGACCTTGTTTTTGAAAAACTGTTTATTTCTGTTTTTCATGATTGCAACTTGCTGAAAAGTGTCAACAATGTTCCTTTCATCGAGTTTAAACAGTACAGCAAAATGGTACTTACAGAGTGACTCAAACATGACTTAGACCTTGTTTTTGAAAAACTGTTTATTTCTGTATTACATGATTGCATCTTGCTGAAAAGTGTCAACAATGTTCCTTTCATCGAGTTTAAACAGTACAGCAAAAATGGAACTTACAGAGTGCATCAAACATGATTTAGACCTTGTTTGTGAAAATTTTTTTTTTCTGTATTTCATGATTGCAACTTGCTGAAAAGTGTCAACAATGTTCCTTTCATCGAGCTTAAACAGTACAGCAAAATGGTTCTTACAGAGTGACTCAAACATGACTTAGACCTTGTTTTTGAAAAACTGTTTATTTCTGTATTACAACTTGCTGAAAAGTGTCAACAGTGTTTCTATCATCCTGATTAGGCTGTACAGCAAAATTGTACTTACATGACTTAGACCTTGTTTGTGAAAAACTGTTTATTTCTGTATTTCATGATTGCAACTTGCTGAAAAGTGTCAACAATGTTCCTTTCATCGAGTTTAAACAGTACAGCAAAATGGTACTTAGAGAGTGACTCAAACATGACTTAGACCTTGTTTTTGAAAAACTGTTTATTTCTGTATTACATGATTGCAACTTGCTGAAAAGTGTCAACAATGTTCCTTTCATCGAGTTTAAACAGTACAGCAAAAATGGAACTTACAGAGTGCATCAAACATGATTTAGACCTTGTTTGTGAAAAATTGTTTTTTTCTGTATTTCATGATTGCAACTTGCTGAAAAGTGTCAACAATGTTCCTTTCATCGAGTTTAAACAGTACAGCAAAATGGTACTTAGAGAGTGACTCAAACATGACTTAGACCTTGTTTTTGAAAAACTGTTTATTTCTGTATTACATGATTGCAACTTGCTGAAAAGTGTCAACAATGTTTCTATCATCGAGTTTAAACAGTACAGCAAAAATTGAAAATACATAGTGCATCAAACATGATTTAGACCTTGTTTGTGAGAAACTCTTTATTTCTGTATTTCATGATTGCAACTTGCTGAAAATTGTCAACAATGTTCCTTTCATCGAGTTTAAACAGTACAGCCAAATGGTACTTAGAGAGTTACTCAAACATGACTTAGACCTTGTTTTAGAAAAACGGTTTATTTCTGTATTACATGATTGCAACTTGCTGAAAAGTGTCAACAATGTTCCTTTCATCGAGTTTAAACAGTACAGCAAAAATCGAACTTACAGAGTGCATCAAACATGATTTAGACCTTGTTTGTGAAAAATTGTTTTTTTCTGTATTTCATGATTGCAACTTGCTGAAAAGTGTCAACAATGTTCCTTTCATCGAGCTTAAACAGTACAGCAAAATGGTTCTTACAGAGTGACTCAAACATGACTTAGACCTTGTTTTTGAAAAACGGTTTATTTCTGTATTACAACTTGCTGAAAAGTGTCAACAGTGTTTCTATCATCCTGATTAAGCTGTACAGCAAAATTGTACTTACATGACTTAGACCTTGTTTGTGAAAAACTGTTTTTTTCTGTATTTCATGATTGCAACTTGCTGAAAAGTGTCAACAATGTTCCTTTCATTGAGTTTAAACAGTACAGCAAAATGGTACTTAGAGAGTGACTCAAACATGACTTAGACCTTGTTTTTGAAAAACTGTTTATTTCTGTATTACATGATTGCAACTTGCTGAAAAGTGTCAACAATGTTTCTATCATCGAGTTTAAACAGTACAGCAAAAATTGAAAATACATAGTGCATCAAACATGATTTAGACCTTGTTTGTGAGAAACTCTTTATTTCTGTATTTCATGATTGCAACTTGCTGAAAATTGTCAACAATGTTCCTTTCATTGAGTTTAAACAGTACAGCAAAATGGTACTTAGAGAGTGACTCAAACATGACTTAGACCTTGTTTTTGAAAAACTGTTTATTTCTGTATTACATGATTGCAACTTGCTGAAAAGTGTCAACAATGTTCCTTTCATCGAGTTTAAACAGTACAGCAAAAATGGAACTTACAGAGTGCATCAAACATGATTTAGACCTTGTTTGTGAAAAATTGTTTTTTCTGTATTTCATGATTGCAACTTGCTGAAAAGTGTCAACAATGTTCCTTTCATCGAGCTTAAACAGTACAGCAAAATGGTTCTTACAGAGTGACTCAAACATGACTTAGACCTTGTTTTTGAAAAACTGTTTATTTCTGTATTACAACTTGCTGAAAAGTGTCAACAGTGTTTCTATCATCCTGATTAAGCTGTACAGCAAAATTGTACTTACATGACTTAGACCTTGTTTGTGAAAAACTGTTTATTTCTGTATTTCATGATTGCAACTTGCTGAAAAGTGTCAACAATGTTCCTTTCATTGAGTTTAAACAGTACAGCAAAATGGTACTTAGAGAGTGACTCAAACATGACTTAGACCTTGTTTTTGAAAAACTGTTTATTTCTGTATTACATGATTGCAACTTGCTGAAAAGTGTCAACAATGTTTCTATCATCGAGTTTAAACAGTACAGCAAAAATTGAAAATACATAGTGCATCAAACATGATTTAGACCTTGTTTGTGAGAAACTCTTTATTTCTGTATTTCATGATTGCAACTTGCTGAAAATTGTCAACAATGTTCCTTTCATTGAGTTTAAACAGTACAGCAAAAATGGAACTTACAGAGTGCATCAAACATGATTTAGACCTTGTTTGTGAAAAATTGTTTTTTTCTGTATTTCATGATTGCAACTTGCTGAAAAGTGTCAACAATGTTCCTTTCATCGAGCTTAAACAGTACAGCAAAATGGTTCTTACAGAGTGACTCAAACATGACTTAGACCTTGTTTTTGAAAAACTGTTTATTTCTGTATTACAACTTGCTGAAAAGTGTCAACAGTGTTTCTATCATCCTGATTAAGCTGTACAGCAAAATTGTACTTACATGACTTAGACCTTGTTTGTGAAAAACTGTTTTTTTCTGTATTTCATGATTGCAACTTGCTGAAAAGTGTCAACAATGTTCCTTTCATTGAGTTTAAACAGTACAGCAAAATGGTACTTAGAGAGTGACTCAAACATGACTTAGACCTTGTTTTTGAAAAACTGTTTATTTCTGTATTACATGATTGCAACTTGCTGAAAAGTGTCAACAATGTTTCTATCATCGAGTTTAAACAGTACAGCAAAAATTGAAAATACATAGTGCATCAAACATGATTTAGACCTTGTTTGTGAGAAACTCTTTATTTCTGTATTTCATGATTGCAACTTGCTGAAAATTGTCAACAATGTTCCTTTCATTGAGTTTAAACAGTACAGCCAAATGGTACTTAGAGAGTGACTCAAACATGACTTAGACCTTGTTTTTGAAAAACTGTTTATTTCTGTATTACATGATTGCAACTGGCTGAAAAGTGTCAACAATGTTCCTTTCATCGAGTTTAAACAGTACAGCAAAAATGGAACTTACAGAGTGCATCAAACATGATTTAGACCTTGTTTGTGAAAAATTGTTTTTTTCTGTATTTCATGATTGCAACTTGCTGAAAAGTGTCAACAATGTTCCTTTCATCGAGCTTAAACAGTACAGCAAAATGGTTCTTACAGAGTGACTCAAACATGACTTAGACCTTGTTTTTGAAAAACTGTTTATTTCTGTATTACAACTTGCTGAAAAGTGTCAACAGTGTTTCTATCATCCTGATTAAGCTGTACAGCAAAATTGTACTTACATGACTTAGACCTTGTTTGTGAAAAACTGTTTATTTCTGTATTTCATGATTGCAACTTGCTGAAAAGTGTCAACAATGTTCCTTTCATTGAGTTTAAACAGTACAGCAAAATGGTACTTAGAGAGTGACTCAAACATGACTTAGACCTTGTTTTTGAAAAACTGTTTATTTCTGTATTACATGATTGCAACTTGCTGAAAAGTGTCAACAATGTTTCTATCATCGAGTTTAAACAGTACAGCAAAAATTGAAAATACATAGTGCATCAAACATGATTTAGACCTTGTTTGTGAGAAACTCTTTATTTCTGTATTTCATGATTGCAACTTGCTGAAAATTGTCAACAATGTTCCTTTCATTGAGTTTAAACAGTACAGCAAAAATGGAACTTACAGAGTGCATCAAACATGATTTAGACCTTGTTTGTGAAAAATTGTTTTTTTCTGTATTTCATGATTGCAACTTGCTGAAAAGTGTCAACAATGTTCCTTTCATCGAGCTTAAACAGTACAGCAAAATGGTTCTTACAGAGTGACTCAAACATGACTTAGACCTTGTTTTTGAAAAACTGTTTATTTCTGTATTACAACTTGCTGAAAAGTGTCAACAGTGTTTCTATCATCCTGATTAAGCTGTATAGCAAAATTGTACTTACATGACTTAGACCTTGTTTGTGAAAAACTGTTTATTTCTGTATTTCATGATTGCAACTTGCTGAAAAGTGTCAACAATGTTCCTTTCATTGAGTTTAAACAGTACAGCAAAATGGTACTTAGAGAGTGACTCAAACATGACTTAGACCTTGTTTTTGAAAAACTGTTTATTTCTGTATTACATGATTGCAACTTGCTGAAAAGTGTCAACAATGTTTCTATCATCGAGTTTAAACAGTACAGCAAAAATTCAAAATACATAATGCATCAAACATGATTTAGACCTTGTTTGTGAGAAACTCTTTATTTCTGTATTTCATGATTGCAACTTGCTGAAAAGTGTCAACAATGTTCCTTTCATCGAGCTTAAACAGTACAGCAAAATGGTTCTTACAGAGTGACTCAAACATGACTTAGACCTTGTTTTTGAAAAACGGTTTATTTCTGTATTACAACTTGCTGAAAAGTGTCAACAGTGTTTCTATCATCCTGATTAAGCTGTACAGCAAAATTGTACTTACATGACTTAGACCTTGTTTGTGAAAAACTGTTTATTTCTGTATTTCATGATTGCAACTTGCTGAAAAGTGTCAACAATGTTCCTTTCATCGAGCTTAAACAGTACAGCAAAATGGTTCTTACAGAGTGACTCAAACATGACTTAGACCTTGTTTTTGAAAAACTGTTTATTTCTGTATTACAACTTGCTGAAAAGTGTCAACAGTGTTTCTATCATCCTGATTAAGCTGTACAGCAAAATTGTACTTACATGACTTAGACCTTGTTTGTGAAAAACTGTTTATTTCTGTATTTCATCATTGCAACTTGCTGAAAAGTGTCAACAATGTTCCTTTCATCGAGCTTAAACAGTACAGCAAAATGGTTCTTACAGAGTGACTCAAACATGATTTAGACCTTGTTTTTGAAAAACTGTTTATTTCTGTATTACAACTTGCTGAAAAGTGTCAACAGTGTTTCTATCATCCTGATTAAGCTGTACAGCAAAATTGTACTTACATGACTTAGACCTTGTTTGTGAAAAACTGTTTATTTCTGTATTTCATGATTGCAACTTGCTGAAAAGTGTCAACAATGTTCCTTTCATTGAGTTTAAACAGTACAGCAAAATGGTACTTAGAGAGTGACTCAAACATGACTTAGACCTTGTTGTTGAAAAACTGTTTATTTCTGTATTACATGATTGCAACTTGCTGAAAAGTGTCAACAATGTTTCTGTCATCGAGTTTAAACAGTACAGCAAAATGGTACTTAGAGAGTGACTCAAACATGACTTAGACCTTGTTTTTGAAAAACGGTTTATTTCTGTATTACATGATTGCATCTTGCTGAAAAGTGTCAACAATGTTCCTTTCATCGAGTTTAAACAGTACAGCAAAAATGGAACTTACAGAGTGCATCAAACATGATTTAGACCTTGTTTGTGAAAAAAATGTTTTTCTGTATTTCATGATTGCAACTTGCTGAAAAGTGTCAACAATGTTCCTTTCATCGAGCTTAAACAGTACAGCAAAATGGTTCTTACAGAGTGACTCAAACATGATTTAGACCTTGTTTTTGAAAAACTGTTTATTTCTGTATTACAACTTGCTGAAAAGTGTCAACAGTGTTTCTATCATCCTGATTAAGCTGTACAGCAAAATTGTACTTACATGACTTAGACCTTGTTTGTGAAAAACTGTTTTTTTCTGTATTTCATGATTGCAACTTGCTGAAAAGTGTCAACAATGTTCCTTTCATTGAGTTTAAACAGTACAGCAAAATGGTACTTAGAGAGTGACTCAAACATGACTTAGACCTTGTTTTTGAAAAACTGTTTATTTCTGTATTACATGATTGCAACTTGCTGAAAAGTGTCAACAATGTTTCTATCATCGA
Source organism: Salmo salar (assembly GCF_905237065.1). Lineage (NCBI taxonomy): Eukaryota > Metazoa > Chordata > Actinopteri > Salmoniformes > Salmonidae > Salmo > Salmo salar. The sequence continues at coordinate 47,705 of NW_025547840.1, read as the reverse complement.
GTTTAAACAGTACAGCAAAAATTGAAAATACATAGTGCATCAAACATGATTTAGACCTTGTTTGTGAGAAACTCTTTATTTCTGTATTTCATGATTGCAACTTGCTGAAAATTGTCAACAATGTTCCTTTCATTGAGTTTAAACAGTACAGCCAAATGGTACTTAGAGAGTGACTCAAACATGACTTAGACCTTGTTTTTGAAAAACTGTTTATTTCTGTATTACATGATTGCAACTGGCTGAAAAGTGTCAACAATGTTCCTTTCATCGAGTTTAAACAGTACAGCAAAAATGGAACTTACAGAGTGCATCAAACATGATTTAGACCTTGTTTGTGAGAAACTCTTTATTTCTGTATTTCATGATTGCAACTTGCTGAAAAGTGTCAACAATGTTCCTTTCATCGAGCTTAAACAGTACAGCAAAATGGTTCTTACAGAGTGACTCAAACATGACTTAGACCTTGTTTTTGAAAAACGGTTTATTTCTGTATTACAACTTGCTGAAAAGTGTCAACAGTGTTTCTATCATCCTGATTAAGCTGTACAGCAAAATTGTACTTACATGACTTAGACCTTGTTTGTGAAAAACTGTTTATTTCTGTATTTCATGATTGCAACTTGCTGAAAAGTGTCAACAATGTTCCTTTCATCGAGCTTAAACAGTACAGCAAAATGGTTCTTACAGAGTGACTCAAACATGACTTAGACCTTGTTTTTGAAAAACTGTTTATTTCTGTATTACAACTTGCTGAAAAGTGTCAACAGTATTTCTATCATCCTGATTAAGCTGTACAGCAAAATTGTACTTACATGACTTAGACCTTGTTTGTGAAAAACTGTTTATTTCTGTATTTCATCATTGCAACTTGCTGAAAAGTGTCAACAATGTTCCTTTCATTGAGTTTAAACTGTACAGCAAAATGGTACTTAGAGAGTGACTCAAACATGACTTAGACCTTGTTTTTGAAAAACTGTTTATTTCTGTATTACATGATTGCAACTTGCTGAAAAGTGTCAACAATGTTTCTATCATCGAGTTTAAACTGACAGCAAAAATTGAAAATACATAGTGCATCAAACATGATTTAGACCTTGTTTGTGAGAAACTCTTTATTTCTGTATTTCATGATTGAAACTTGCTGAAAATTGTCAACAATTTTCCTTTCATTGAGTTTAAACAGTACAGCAAAATGGTACTTAGAGAGTGACTCAAACATGACTTAGACCTTGTTTTTGAAAAACTGTTTATTTCTGTATTACAACTTGCTGAAAAGTGTCAACAGTGTTTCTATCATCCTGATTAAGCTGTACAGCAAAATTGTACTTACATGACTTAGACCTTGTTTGTGAAAAACTGTTTATTTCTGTATTACATGATTGCAACTTGCTGAAAAGTGTCAACAATGTTCCTTTCATTGAGTTTAAACAGTACAGCAAAATGGTACTTAGAGAGTGACTCAAACATGACTTAGACCTTGTTTGTGAAAAACTGTTCATTTCTGTATTACATGATTGCAACTTGCTGAAAAGTGTCAACAGTGTTCCTATCATCCTGATTAAGCAGTACAGTAGAAATGGACTATCAGAGTGCATCAAACATGATTTAGACCTTGTTTGTGAAAAACTGTTTATTTCTGTATTACATGATTGCAACTTGCTGAAAAGTGTCAACAATGTTCCTTTCATCGAGTTTAAACAGTACAGCAAAAATGGAACTTACAGAGTGCATCAAACATGATTTAGAACTTGTTTGTGAAAAATTGTTTTTTTCTGTATTTCATGATTGCAACTTTCTGAAAAGTGTCAACAATGTTCCTTTCATCGAGCTTAAACAGTACAGCAAAATGGTTCTTACAGAGTGACTCAAACATGACTTAGACCTTGTTTTTGAAAAACTGTTTATTTCTGTATTTCATGATTGCAACTTGCTGAAAAGTGTCAACAATGTTCCTTTCATCGAGTTTAAACAGTACAGCAAAAATGAAACTTACAGAGTGCATCAAACATGATTTAGACCTTGTTTGTGAAAAATTGTTTTTTTCTGTATTTCATGATTGCAACTTGCTGAAAAGTGTCAACAATGTTCCTTTCATCGAGCTTAAACAGTACAGCAAAATGGTTCTTACAGAGTGGCTCAAACATGACTTAGACCTTGTTTTTGAAAAACTGTTTATTTCTGTATTACAACTTGCTGAAAAGTGTCAACAGTGTTTCTATCATCCTGATTAAGCTGTACAGCAAAATTGTACTTACATGACAGACCTTGTTTGTGAAAAACTGTTTATTTCTGTATTTCATGATTGCAACTTGCTGAAAAGTGTCAACAATGTTCCTTTCATTGAGTTTAAACAGTACAGCAAAATGGTACTTAGAGAGTGACTCAAACATGACTTAGACCTTGTTTTTGAAAAACTGTTTATTTCTGTATTACATGATTGCAACTTGCTGAAAAGTGTCAACAATGTTCCTTTCATCGAGATTAAACAGTAAAGCAAAAATGGAACTTACAGAGTGCATCAAACATGATTTAGACCTTGTTTGTGAAAAATTGTTTTTTTCTGTATTTCATGATTGCAACTTGCTGAAAAGTGTCAACAATGTTCCTTTCATCGAGCTTAAACAGTACAGCAAAATGGTACTTACAGAGTGCATCAAACATTATTTAGACCTTGTTTGTGAAAAACTGTTTATTTCTGTATTACATGATTGCAACTTGCTGAAAAGTGTCAACAATGTTCCTTTCATTGAGTTTAAACAGTACAGCAAAATGGTACTTAGAGAGTGACTCAAACATGACTTAGACCTTGTTTGTGAAAAACTGTTCATTTCTGTATTACATGATTGCAACTTGCTGAAAAGTGTCAACAGTGTTCCTATCATCCTGATTAGGCATTACAGCAGAAATGGACTATCAGAGTGCATCAAACATGATTTAGACCTTGTTTGTGAAAAACTGTTTACTTCTGTATTACATGATTGCAACTTGCTGAAAAGTGTCAACAATGTTCCTTTCATCGAGCTTAAACGGTACAGCAAAATGGTACTTACAGAGTGACTCAAACATGACTTAGACCTTGTTTTTGAAAAACGGTTTATTTCTGTATTACATGATTGCAACTTTCTGAAAAGTGTCAACAATGTTCCTTTCATCGAGTTTAAGCAGTACAGCAAAAATGGAACTTACAGGTGCACTAAACATGAATTAGACCTTGTTTGTGAAAAACGATTTATTTCTGTATTTCATGATTGCAACTTGCTGAAAAGTGTCAACAATGTTCCTTTCATTGAGTTTAAACAGTACAGCAAAATGGTACTTAGAGAGTGACTCAAACATGACTTAGACCTTGTTTTTGAAAAACTGTTTATTTCTGTATTACATGATTGCAACTTGCTGAAAAGTGTCAACAGTACAGTGTTCCTATCATCCTGATTAAGCAGTACAGCAAAAATGGTACTTACAGAGTGCATCAAACATGACTTAGACCTTGTTTTTGAAAAACGGTTTATTTCTGTATTACAACTTGCTGAAAAGTGTCAACAGTGTTTCTATCATCCTGATTAAGCTGTACAGCAAAATTGTACTTACATGACTTAGACCTTGTTTGTGAAAAACTGTTTTTTTCTGTATTTCATGATTGCAACTTGCTGAAAAGTGTCAACAATGTTCCTTTCATCGAGCTTAAACAGTACAGCAAAATGGTACTTACAGAGTGCATCAAACATTATTTAGACCTTGTTTGTGAAAAACTGTTTATTTCTGTATTACATGATTGCAACTTGCTGAAAAGTGTCAACAATGTTCCTTTCATTGAGTTTAAACAGTACAGCAAAATGGTACTTAGAGAGTGACTCAAACATGACTTAGACCTTGTTTGTGAAAAACTGTTCATTTCTGTATTACATGATTGCAACTTGCTGAAAAGTGTCAACAGTGTTCCTATCATCCTGATTAGGCATTACAGCAGAAATGGACTATCAGAGTGCATCAAACATGATTTAGACCTTGTTTGTGAAAAACTGTTTATTTCTGTATTACATGATTGCAACTTGCTGAAAAGTGTCAACAATGTTCCTTTCATCGAGCTTAAACGGTACAGCAAAATGGTACTTACAGAGTGACTCAAACATGACTTAGACCTTGTTTTTGAAAAACGGTTTATTTCTGTATTACATGATTGCAACTTTCTGAAAAGTGTCAACAATGTTCCTTTCATCGAGTTTAAGCAGTACAGCAAAAATGGAACTTACAGGTGCACTAAACATGAATTAGACCTTGTTTGTGAAAAACGATTTATTTCTGTATTTCATGATTGCAACTTGCTGAAAAGTGTCAACAATGTTCCTTTCATTGAGTTTAAACAGTACAGCAAAATGGTACTTAGAGAGTGACTCAAACATGACTTAGACCTTGTTTTTGAAAAACTGTTTATTTCTGTATTACATGATTGCAACTTGCTGAAAAGTGTCAACAGTACAGTGTTCCTATCATTCTGATTAAGCAGTACAGCAAAAATGGTACTTACAGAGTGCATCAAACATGACTTAGACCTTGTTTTTGAAAAACGGTTTATTTCTGTATTACAACTTGCTGAAAAGTGTCAAACAGTGTTTCTATCATCCTGATTAAGCTGTACAGCAAAATTGTACTTACATGACTTAGACCTTGTTTGTGAAAAACTGTTTTTTCTGTATTTCATGATTGCAACTTGCTGAAAAGTGTCAACAATGTTCCTTTCATTGAGTTTAAACAGTACAGCAAAATGGTACTTAGAGAGTGACTCAAACATGACTTAGACCTTGTTTTTGAAAAACTGTTTATTTCTGTATTACATGATTGCAACTTGCTGAAAAGTGTCAACAATGTTTCTATCATCGAGTTTAAACAGTACAGCAAAAATTGAAAATACATAGTGCATCAAACATGATTTAGACCTTGTTTGTGAGAAACTCTTTATTTCTGTATTTCATGATTGCAACTTGCTGAAAATTGTCAACAATGTTCCTTTCATTGAGTTTAAACAGTACAGCCAAATGGTACTTAGAGAGTGACTCAAACATGACTTAGACCTTGTTCTTGAAAAACTGTTTATTTCTGTATTACATGATTGCAACTGGCTGAAAAGTGTCAACAATGTTCCTTTCATCGAGTTTAAACAGTACAGCAAAAATGGAACTTACAGAGTGCATCAAACATGATTTAGACCTTGTTTGTGAAAAATTGTTTTTTCTGTATTTCATGATTGCAACTTGCTGAAAAGTGTCAACAATGTTCCTTTCATCGAGCTTAAACAGTACAGCAAAATGGTTCTTACAGAGTGACTCAAACATGACTTAGACCTTGTTTTTGAAAAACGGTTTATTTCTGTATTACAACTTGCTGAAAAGTGTCAACAGTGTTTCTATCATCCTGATTAAGCTGTACAGCAAAATTGTACTTACATGACTTAGACCTTGTTTGTGAAAAACTGTTTTTTCTGTATTTCATGATTGCAACTTGCTGAAAAGTGTCAACAATGTTCCTTTCATTGAGTTTAAACAGTACAGCAAAATGGTACTTAGAGAGTGACTCAAACATGACTTAGACCTTGTTTTTGAAAAACTGTTTATTTCTGTATTACATGATTGCAACTTGCTGAAAAGTGTCAACAATGTTTCTATCATCGAGTTTAAACAGTACAGCAAAAATTGAAAATACATAGTGCATCAAACATGATTTAGACCTTGTTTGTGAGAAACTCTTTATTTCTGTATTTCATGATTGCAACTTGCTGAAAATTGTCAACAATGTTCCTTTCATTGAGTTTAAACAGTACAGCAAAAATGGAACTTACAGAGTGCATCAAACATGATTTAGACCTTGTTTGTGAAAAATTGTTTTTTTTCTGTATTTCATGATTGCAACTTGCTGAAAAGTGTCAACAATGTTCCTTTCATCGAGCTTAAACAGTACAGCAAAATGGTTCTTACAGAGTGACTCAAACATGACTTAGACCTTGTTTTTGAAAAACTGTTTATTTCTGTATTACATGATTGCAACTTGCTGAAAAGTGTCAACAATGTTTCTATCATCGAGTTTAAACAGTACAGCAAAAATTGAAAATACGTAGTGCATCAAACATGATTTAGACCTTGTTTGTGAGAAACTCTTTATTTCTGTATTTCATGATTGCAACTTGCTGAAAATTGTCAACAATGTTCCTTTCATTGAGTTTAAACAGTACAGCCAAATGGTACTTAGAGAGTGACTCAAACATGACTTAGACCTTGTTTTTGAAAAACTGTTTATTTCTGTATTACATGATTGCAACTGGCTGAAAAGTGTCAACAATGTTCCTTTCATCGAGTTTAAACAGTACAGCAGAAATGGAACTTACAGAGTGCATCAAACATGATTTAGACCTTGTTTGTGAAAAATTGTTTTTTCTGTATTTCATGATTGCAACTTGCTGAAAAGTGTCAACAATGTTCCTTTCATCGAGCTTAAACAGTACAGCAAAATGGTTCTTACAGAGTGACTCAAACATGACTTAGACCTTGTTTTTGAAAAACTGTTTATTTCTGTATTACAACTTGCTGAAAAGTGTCAACAGTGTTTCTATCATCCTGATTAAGCTGTACAGCAAAATTGTACTTACATGACTTAGACCTTGTTTGTGAAAAACTGTTTATTTCTGTATTTCATGATTGCAACTTGCTGAAAAGTGTCAACAATGTTCCTTTCATTGAGTTTAAACAGTACAGCAAAATGGTACTTAGAGAGTGACTCAAACATGACTTAGACCTTGTTTTTGAAAAACTCTTTATTTCTGTATTACATGATTGCAACTTGCTGAAAAGTGTCAACAATGTTTCTATCATCGAGTGTAAACAGTACAGCAAAAATTGAAAATACATAATGCATCAAACATGATTTAGACCTTGTTTGTGAGAAACTCTTTATTTCTGTATTTCATGATTGCAACTTGCTGAAAAGTGTCAACAATGTTCCTTTCATCGAGCTTAAACAGTACAGCAAAATGGTTCTTACAGAGTGACTCAAACATGACTTAGACCTTGTTTTTGAAAAACGGTTTATTTCTGTATTACAACTTGCTGAAAAGTGTCAACAGTGTTTCTATCATCCTGATTAAGCTGTACAGCAAAATTGTACTTACATGACTTAGACCTTGTTTGTGAAAAACTGTTTTTTCTGTATTTCATGATTGCAACTTGCTGAAAAGTGTCAACAATGTTCCTTTCATTGAGTTTAAACAGTACAGCAAAATGGTACTTAGAGAGTGACTCAAACATGACTTAGACCTTGTTTTTGAAAAACTGTTTATTTCTGTATTACATGATTGCAACTTGCTGAAAAGTGTCAACAATGTTTCTATCATCGAGTTTAAACAGTACAGCAAAAATTGAAAATACATAGTGCATCAAACATGATTTAGACCTTGTTTGTGAGAAACTCTTTATTTCTGTATTTCATGATTGCAACTTGCTGAAAATTGTCAACAATGTTCCTTTCATTGAGTTTAAACAGTACAGCCAAATGGTACTTAGAGAGTGACTCAAACATGACTTAGACCTTGTTTTTGAAAAACTGTTTATTTCTGTATTACATGATTGCAACTGGCTGAAAAGTGTCAACAATGTTCCTTTCATCGAGTTTAAACAGTACAGCAAAAATGGAACTTACAGAGTGCATCAAACATGATTTAGACCTTGTTTGTGAAAAATTGTTTTTTCTGTATTTCATGATTGCAACTTGCTGAAAAGTGTCAACAATGTTCCTTTCATCGAGCTTAAACAGTACAGCAAAATGGTTCTTACAGAGTGACTCAAACATGACTTAGACCTTGTTTTTGAAAAACTGTTTATTTCTGTATTACAACTTGCTGAAAAGTGTCAACAGTGTTTCTATCATCCTGATTAAGCTGTACAGCAAAATTGTACTTACATGACTTAGACCTTGTTTGTGAAAAACTGTTTATTTCTGTATTTCATGATTGCAACTTGCTGAAAAGTGTCAACAATGTTCCTTTCATTGAGTTTAAACAGTACAGCAAAATGGTACTTAGAGAGTGACTCAAACATGACTTAGACCTTGTTTTTGAAAAACTGTTTATTTCTGTATTACATGATTGCAACTTGCTGAAAAGTGTCAACAATGTTTCTATCATCGAGTTTAAACAGTACAGCAAAAATTGAAAATACATAGTGCATCAAACATGATTTAGACCTTGTTTGTGAGAAACTCTTTATTTCTGTATTTCATGATTGCAACTTGCTGAAAAGTGTCAACAATGTTCCTTTCATCGAGCTTAAACAGTACAGCAAAATGGTTCTTACAGAGTGACTCAAACATGACTTAGACCTTGTTTTTGAAAAACTGTTTATTTCTGTATTACAACTTGCTGAAAAGTGTCAACAGTGTTTCTATCATCCTGATTAAGCTGTACAGCAAAATTGTACTTACATGACTTAGACCTTGTTTGTGAAAAACTGTTTATTTCTGTATTTCATGATTGCAACTTGCTGAAAAGTGTCAACAATGTTCCTTTCATCGAGCTTAAACAGTACAGCAAAATGGTTCTTACAGAGTGACTCAAACATGACTTAGACCTTGTTTTTGAAAAACTGTTTATTTCTGTATTACAACTTGCTGAAAAGTGTCAACAGTATTTCTATCATCCTGATTAAGCTGTACAGCAAAATTGTACTTACATGACTTAGACCTTGTTTGTGAAAAACTATTTATTTCTGTATTTCATGATTGCAACTTGCTGAAAAGTGTCAACAAAGTTCCTTTCATCGAGTTTAAACAGTACAGCAAAATGGTACTTACAGAGTGACTCAAACTTGACTTAGACCTTGTTTTTGAAAAACTGTTTATTTCTGTATTACATGATTGCAACTTAATGAAAAGTGTCAACAGTGTTCCTATCATCCTGATTAATCAGTACAGCAAAAATGGAACTTACAGAGTGCACTAAACATGAATTAGACCTTGTTTGTGAAAAACTATTTATTTCTGTATTTCATGATTGCAACTTGCTGAAAAGTGTCAACAATGTTCCTTTCATCGAGTTTAAACAGTACAGCAAAAATGAAACTTACAGAGTGCATCAAACATGATTTAGACCTTGTTTGTGAAAAATTGTTTTTTTCTGTATTTCATGATTGCAACTTGCTGAAAAGTGTCAACAATGTTCCTTTCATCGAGCTTAAACAGTACAGCAAAATGGTTCTTACAGAGTGACTCAAACATGACTTAGACCTTGTTTTTGAAAAACGGTTTATTTCTGTATTACAACTTGCTGAAAAGTGTCAACAGTGTTTCTATCATCCTGATTAAGCTGTACAGCAAAATTGTACTTACATGACTTAGACCTTGTTTGTGAAAAACTGTTTTTTCTGTATTTCATGATTGCAACTTGCTGAAAAGTGTCAACAATGTTCCTTTCATTGAGTTTAAACAGTACAGCAAAATGGTACTTAGAGAGTGACTCAAACATGACTTAGACCTTGTTTTTGAAAAACTGTTTATTTCTGTATTACATGATTGCAACTTGCTGAAAAGTGTCAACAATGTTTCTATCATCGAGTTTAAACAGTACAGCAAAAATTGAAAATACATAGTGCATCAAACATGATTTAGACCTTGTTTGTGAGAAACTCTTTATTTCTGTATTTCATGATTGCAACTTGCTGAAAATTGTCAACAATGTTCCTTTCATTGAGTTTAAACAGTACAGCAAAAATGGAACTTACAGAGTGCATCAAACATGATTTAGACCTTGTTTGTGAAAAATTGTTTTTTTTCTGTATTTCATGATTGCAACTTGCTGAAAAGTGTCAACAATGTTCCTTTCATCGAGCTTAAACAGTACAGCAAAATGGTTCTTACAGAGTGACTCAAACATGACTTAGACCTTGTTTTTGAAAAACTGTTTATTTCTGTATTACAACTTGCTGAAAAGTGTCAACAGTGTTTCTATCATCCTGATTAAGCTGTACAGCAAAATTGTACTTACATGACTTAGACCTTGTTTGTGAAAAACTGTTTATTTCTGTATTTCATGATTGCAACTTGCTGAAAAGTGTCAACAATGTTCCTTTCATTGAGTTTAAACAGTACAGCAAAATGGTACTTAGAGAGTGACTCAAACATGACTTAGACCTTGTTTTTGAAAAACTGTTTATTTCTGTATTACATGATTGCAACTTGCTGAAAAGTGTCAACAATGTTTCTATCATCGAGTGTAAACAGTACAGCAAAAATTGAAAATACATAATGCATCAAACATGATTTAGACCTTGTTTGTGAGAAACTCTTTATTTCTGTATTTCATGATTGCAACTTGCTGAAAAGTGTCAACAATGTTCCTTTCATCGAGCTTAAACAGTACAGCAAAATGGTTCTTACAGAGTGACTCAAACATGACTTAGACCTTGTTTTTGAAAAACGGTTTATTTCTGTATTACAACTTGCTGAAAAGTGTCAACAGTGTTTCTATCATCCTGATTAAGCTGTACAGCAAAATTGTACTTACATGACTTAGACCTTGTTTGTGAAAAACTGTTTATTTCTGTATTTCATGATTGCAACTTGCTGAAAAGTGTCAACAATGTTCCTTTCATCGAGCTTAAACAGTACAGCAAAATGGTTCTTACAGAGTGACTCAAACATGATTTAGACCTTGTTTTTGAAAAACTGTTTATTTCTGTATTACAACTTGCTGAAAAGTGTCAACAGTGTTTCTATCATCCTGATTAAGCTGTACAGCAAAATTGTACTTACATGACTTAGACCTTGTTTGTGAAAAACTGTTTTTTTCTGTATTTCATGATTGCAACTTGCTGAAAAGTGTCAACAATGTTCCTTTCATTGAGTTTAAACAGTACAGCAAAATGGTACTTAGAGAGTGACTCAAACATGACTTAGACCTTGTTTTTGAAAAACTGTTTATTTCTGTATTACATGATTGCAACTTGCTTAAAAGTGTCAACAATGTTTCTATCATCGAGTTTAAACAGTACAGCAAAAATTGAAAATACATAGTGCATCAAACATGATTTAGACCTTGTTTGTGAGAAACTCTTTATTTCTGTATTTCATGATTGCAACTTGCTGAAAATTGTCAACAATGTTCCTTTCATTGAGTTTAAACAGTACAGCCAAATGGTACTTAGAGAGTGACTCAAACATGACTTAGACCTTGTTTTTGAAAAACTGTTTATTTCTGTATTACATGATTGCAACTGGCTGAAAAGTGTCAACAATGTTCCTTTCATCGAGTTTAAACAGTACAGCAAAAATGGAACTTACAGAGTGCATCAAACATGATTTAGACCTTGTTTGTGAAAAATTGTTTTTTCTGTATTTCATGATTGCAACTTGCTGAAAAGTGTCAACAATGTTCCTTTCATCGAGCTTAAACAGTACAGCAAAATGGTTCTTACAGAGTGACTCAAACATGACTTAGACCTTGTTTTTGAAAAACTGTTTATTTCTGTATTACAACTTGCTGAAAAGTGTCAACAGTGTTTCTATCATCCTGATTAAGCTGTACAGCAAAATTGTACTTACATGACTTAGACCTTGTTTGTGAAAAACTGTTTATTTCTGTATTTCATGATTGCAACTTGCTGAAAAGTGTCAACAATGTTCCTTTCATTGAGTTTAAACAGTACAGCAAAATGGTACTTAGAGAGTGACTCAAACATGACTTAGACCTTGTTTTTGAAAAACTGTTTATTTCTGTATTACATGATTGCAACTTGCTGAAAAGTGTCAACAATGTTTCTATCATCGAGTTTAAACAGTACAGCAAAAATTGAAAATACATAGTGCATCAAACATGATTTAGACCTTGTTTGTGAGAAACTCTTTATTTCTGTATTTCATGATTGCAACTTGCTGAAAAGTGTCAACAATGTTCCTTTCATCGAGCTTAAACAGTACAGCAAAATGGTTCTTACAGAGTGACTCAAACATGACTTAGACCTTGTTTTTGAAAAACGGTTTATTTCTGTATTACAACTTGCTGAAAAGTGTCAACAGTGTTTCTATCATCCTGATTAAGCTGTACAGCAAAATTGTACTTACATGACTTAGACCTTGTTTGTGAAAAACTGTTTATTTCTGTATTTCATGATTGCAACTTGCTGAAAAGTGTCAACAATGTTCCTTTCATCGAGCTTAAACAGTACAGCAAAATGGTTCTTACAGAGTGACTCAAACATGACTTAGACCTTGTTTTTGAAAAACTGTTTATTTCTGTATTACAACTTGCTGAAAAGTGTCAACAGTATTTCTATCATCCTGATTAAGCTGTACAGCAAAATTGTACTTACATGACTTAGACCTTGTTTGTGAAAAACTATTTATTTCTGTATTTCATGATTGCAACTTGCTGAAAAGTGTCAACAAAGTTCCTTTCATCGAGTTTAAACAGTACAGCAAAATGGTACTTACAGAGTGACTCAAACTTGACTTAGACCTTGTTTTTGAAAAACTGTTTATTTCTGTATTACATGATTGCAACTTGCTGAAAAGTGTCAACAGTGTTCCTATCATCCTGATTAATCAGTACAGCAAAAATGGAACTTACAGAGTGCACTAAACATGAATTAGACCTTGTTTGTGAAAAACTATTTATTTCTGTATTTCATGATTGCAACTTGCTGAAAAGTGTCAACAATGTTCCTTTCATCGAGTTTAAACAGTACAGCAAAAATGAAACTTACAGAGTGCATCAAACATGATTTAGACCTTGTTTGTGAAAAATTGTTTTTTCTGTATTTCATGATTGCAACTTGCTGAAAAGTGTCAACAATGTTCCTTTCATCGAGCTTAAACAGTACAGCAAAATGGTTCTTACAGAGTGACTCAAACATGACTTAGACCTTGTTTTTGAAAAACTGTTTATTTCTGTATTACAACTTGCTGAAAAGTGTCAACAGTGTTTCTATCATCCTGATTAAGCTGTACAGCAAAATTGTACTTACATGACTTAGACCTTGTTTGTGAAAAACTGTTTATTTCTGTATTTCATGATTGCAACTTGCTGAAAAGTGTCAACAATGTTCCTTTCATTGAGTTTAAACAGTACAGCAAAATGGTACTTAGAGAGTGACTCAAACATGACTTAGACCTTGTTTTTGAAAAACTGTTTATTTCTGTATTACATGATTGCAACTTGCTGAAAAGTGTCAACAATGTTTCTATCATCGAGTTTAAACAGTACAGCAAAAATTGAAAATACATAGTGCATCAAACATGATTTAGACCTTGTTTGTGAGAAACTCTTTATTTCTGTATTTCATGATTGCAACTTGCTGAAAATTGTCAACAATGTTCCTTTCATTGAGTTTAAACAGTACAGCCAAATGGTACTTAGAGAGTGACTCAAACATGACTTAGACCTTGTTTTTGAAAAACTGTTTATTTCTGTATTACATGATTGCAACTGGCTGAAAAGTGTCAACAATGTTCCTTTCATCGAGTTTAAACAGTACAGCAAAAATGGAACTTACAGAGTGCATCAAACATGATTTAGACCTTGTTTGTGAAAAATTGTTTTTTCTGTATTTCATGATTGCAACTTGCTGAAAAGTGTCAACAATGTTCCTTTCATCGAGCTTAAACAGTACAGCAAAATGGTTCTTACAGAGTGACTCAAACATGACTTAGACCTTGTTTTTGAAAAACTGTTTATTTCTGTATTACAACTTGCTGAAAAGTGTCAACAGTGTTTCTATCATCCTGATTAAGCTGTACAGCAAAATTGTACTTACATGACTTAGACCTTGTTTGTGAAAAACTGTTTATTTCTGTATTTCATGATTGCAACTTGCTGAAAAGTGTCAACAATGTTCCTTTCATTGAGTTTAAACAGTACAGCAAAATGGTACTTAGAGAGTGACTCAAACATGACTTAGACCTTGTTTTTGAAAAACTGTTTATTTCTGTATTACATGATTGCAACTTGCTGAAAAGTGTCAACAATGTTTCTATCATCGAGTTTAAACAGTACAGCAAAAATTGAAAATACATAGTGCATCAAACATGATTTAGACCTTGTTTGTGAGAAACTCTTTATTTCTGTATTTCATGATTGCAACTTGCTGAAAAGTGTCAACAATGTTCCTTTCATCGAGCTTAAACAGTACAGCAAAATGGTTCTTACAGAGTGACTCAAACATGACTTAGACCTTGTTTTTGAAAAACGGTTTATTTCTGTATTACAACTTGCTGAAAAGTGTCAACAGTGTTTCTATCATCCTGATTAAGCTGTACAGCAAAATTGTACTTACATGACTTAGACCTTGTTTGTGAAAAACTGTTTATTTCTGTATTTCATGATTGCAACTTGCTGAAAAGTGTCAACAATGTTCCTTTCATCGAGCTTAAACAGTACAGCAAAATGGTTCTTACAGAGTGACTCAAACATGACTTAGACCTTGTTTTTGAAAAACTGTTTATTTCTGTATTACAACTTGCTGAAAAGTGTCAACAGTATTTCTATCATCCTGATTAAGCTGTACAGCAAAATTGTACTTACATGACTTAGACCTTGTTTGTGAAAAACTATTTATTTCTGTATTTCATGATTGCAACTTGCTGAAAAGTGTCAACAAAGTTCCTTTCATCGAGTTTAAACAGTACAGCAAAATGGTACTTACAGAGTGACTCAAACTTGACTTAGACCTTGTTTTTGAAAAACTGTTTATTTCTGTATTACATGATTGCAACTTGCTGAAAAGTGTCAACAGTGTTCCTATCATCCTGATTAATCAGTACAGCAAAAATGGAACTTACAGAGTGCACTAAACATGAATTAGACCTTGTTTGTGAAAAACTATTTATTTCTGTATTTCATGATTGCAACTTGCTGAAAAGTGTCAACAATGTTCCTTTCATCGAGTTTAAACAGTACAGCAAAAATGAAACTTACAGAGTGCATCAAACATGATTTAGACCTTGTTTGTGAAAAATTGTTTTTTCTGTATTTCATGATTGCAACTTGCTGAAAAGTGTCAACAATGTTCCTTTCATCGAGCTTAAACAGTACAGCAAAATGGTTCTTACAGAGTGACTCAAACATGACTTAGACCTTGTTTTTGAAAAACTGTTTATTTCTGTATTACAACTTGCTGAAAAGTGTCAACAGTGTTTCTATCATCCTGATTAAGCTGTACAGCAAAATTGTACTTACATGACTTAGACCTTGTTTGTGAAAAACTGTTTATTTCTGTATTTCATGATTGCAACTTGCTGAAAAGTGTCAACAATGTTCCTTTCATTGAGTTTAAACAGTACAGCAAAATGGTACTTAGAGAGTGACTCAAACATGACTTAGACCTTGTTTTTGAAAAACTGTTTATTTCTGTATTACATGATTGCAACTTGCTGAAAAGTGTCAACAATGTTTCTATCATCGAGTTTAAACAGTACAGCAAAAATTGAAAATACATAGTGCATCAAACATGATTTAGACCTTGTTTGTGAGAAACTCTTTATTTCTGTATTTCATGATTGCAACTTGCTGAAAAGTGTCAACAATGTTCCTTTCATCGAGCTTAAACAGTACAGCAAAATGGTTCTTACAGAGTGACTCAAACATGACTTAGACCTTGTTTTTGAAAAACGGTTTATTTCTGTATTACAACTTGCTGAAAAGTGTCAACAGTGTTTCTATCATCCTGATTAAGCTGTACAGCAAAATTGTACTTACATGACTTAGACCTTGTTTGTGAAAAACTGTTTATTTCTGTATTTCATGATTGCAACTTGCTGAAAAGTGTCAACAATGTTCCTTTCATCGAGCTTAAACAGTACAGCAAAATGGTTCTTACAGAGTGACTCAAACATGATTTAGACCTTGTTTTTGAAAAACTGTTTATTTCTGTATTACAACTTGCTGAAAAGTGTCAACAGTGTTTCTATCATCCTGATTAGGCTGTACAGCAAAATTGTACTCACATGACTTAGACCTTGTTTGTGAAAAACTGTTTATTTCTGTATTTCATGATTGCAATTTGCTGAAAAGTGTCAACAATGTTCCTTTCATTGAGTTTAAACAGTACAGCAAAATGGTACTTAGAGAGTGACTCAAACATGACTTAGACCTTGTTTTTGAAAAACGGTTTATTTCTGTATTACATGATTGCAACTTGCTGAAAAGTGTCAACAATGTTTCTATCATCGAGTTTAAACAGTACTTCAAAATGGTACTTAGAGAGTGACTCAAACATGACTTAGACCTTGTTTGTGAAAAATTGTTTTTTTCTGTATTTCATGATTGCAACTTGCTGAAAAGTGTCAACAATGTTTCTATCATCGAGTTTAAACAGTACAGCAAAAATTGAAAATACATAGTGCATCAAACATGATTTA
This sequence comes from Salmo salar, assembly GCF_905237065.1. Lineage (NCBI taxonomy): Eukaryota > Metazoa > Chordata > Actinopteri > Salmoniformes > Salmonidae > Salmo > Salmo salar. Next base: position 31,316 of record NW_025547840.1, on the reverse strand, counting down.
GACCTTGTTTGTGAGAAACTCTTTATTTCTGTATTTCATGATTGCAACTTTGTCAACAATGTTCCTTTCATTGAGTTTAAACAGTACAGCCAAATGGTACTTAGAGAGTGACTCAAACATGACTTAGACCTTGTTTTTGAAAAACTGTTTATTTCTGTATTACATGATTGCAACTTGCTGAAACGTGTCAACAGTGTTCCTATCATCCTGATTAATCAGTACAGCAAAAATGGAACTTACAGAGTGCATCAAACATGATTTAGACCTTGTTTGTGAAAAACTATTTATTTCTGTTTTTCATGATTGCAACTTGCTGAAAAGTGTCTACAATGTTCCTTTCATCGAGTTTAAACAGTACAGCAAAATGGTACTTGCAGAGTGACTCAAACATGACTTAGACCTTGTTTTTGAAAAACTGTTTATTTCTGTATACATGATTGCAACTTGCTGAAAAGTGTCAACAGTGTTCCTATCATCCTGATTAAGCCATACAGCAAAATGGTACTTACAGAGTGACTCAAACATGACTTAGACCTTGTTTTTGAAAAACTGTTTATTTCTGTGTTTCATGTTTGCAACTTGCTGAAAAGTGTTAACAGGGTTCCTTTCATCGAGTTTAAACAGTACAGCAAAATGGTACTTACAGAGTGACCTTGTTTTTGAAAAACGGTTTATTTCTGTATTTCATGATTGCAACTTGCTGAAAAGTGTCAACAGTGTTCCTTTCATCGAGTTTAAACAGTACAGCAAATGGTACTTACAGAGTGACTCAAACATGACTTAGACCTTGTTTTTGAAAAACTGTTTATTTCTGTGTTTCATGATTGCAACTTACTGAAAAGTGTTAACAGGGTTCCTTTCATCGAGTTTAAACAGTACAGCAAAATGGTACTTAGAGAGTGACTCAAACATGACTTAGACCTTGTTTTTGAAAAACTGTTTATTTCTGTATTACATGATTGCATCTTGCTGAAAAGTGTCAACAATGTTCCTTTCATCGAGTTTAAACAGTACAGCAAAAATGGAACTTACAGAGTGCATCAAACATGATTTAGACCTTGTTTGTGAAAAATTGTTTTTTTCTGTATTTCATGATTGCAACTTGCTGAAAAGTGTCAACAATGTTCCTTTCATCGAGATTAAACAGTACAGCAAAAATGGAACTTACAGAGTGCATCAAACATGATTTAGACCTTGTTTGTGAAAAATTGTTTTTTTCTGTATTTCATGATTGCAACTTGCTGAAAAAAGTCAACAATGTTCCTTTCATCGAGCTTAAACGGTACAGCAAAATCGTACTTACAGAGTGACTCAAACATGACTTAGACCTTGTTTTTGAAAAACTGTTTATTTCTGTATTACATGATTGCAACTTGCTGAAAAGTGTCAACAATGTTTCTATCATCGAGTTTAAACAGTACAGCAAAAATTGAAAATACATAGTGCATCAAACATGATTTAGACCTTGTTTGTGAGAAACTCTTTATTTCTGTATTTCATGATTGCAACTTGCTGAAAAGTGTCAACAATTTTCCTTTCATCGAGTTTAAACAGTACAGCAAAAATGGAACTTACAGAGTGCATCAAACATGATTTAGACCTTGTTTGTGAAAAATTGTTTTTTTCTGTATTTCATGATTGCAACTTGCTGAAAAGTGTCAACAATGTTCCTTTCATCGAGCTTAAACAGTACAGCAAAATGGTACTTACAGAGTGCATCAAACATTATTTAGACCTTGTTTGTGAAAAACTGTTTATTTCTGTATTACATGATTGCAACTTGCTGAAAAGTGTCAACAATGTTCCTTTCATTGAGTTTAAACAGTACAGCAAAATGGTACTTAGAGAGTGACTCAAACATGACTTAGACCTTGTTTGTGAAAAACTGTTCATTTCTGTATTACATGATTGCAACTTGCTGAAAAGTGTCAACAGTGTTCCTATCATCCTGATTAAGCAGTACAGCAGAAATGGACTATCAGAGTGCATCAAACATGATTTAGACCTTGTTTGTGAAAAACTGTTTACTTCTGTATTACATGATTGCAACTTACTGAAAAGTGTCAACAATGTTCCTTTCATCGAGTTTAAACAGTACAGCAAAAATGGAACTTACAGAGTGCATCAAACATGATTTAGATTTTGTTTGTGAAAAATTGTTTTTTCTGTATTTCATGATTGCAACTTGCTGAAAAGTGTCAACAATGTTCCTTTCATCGAGCTTAAACGGTACAGCAAAATGGTACTTACAGAGTGACTCAAACATGACTTAGACCTTGTTTTTGAAAAACGGTTTATTTCTGTATTACATGATTGCAACTTTCTGAAAAGTGTCAACAATGTTCCTTTCATCGAGTTTAAGCAGTACAGCAAAAATGGAACTTACAGGTGCACTAAACATGAATTAGACCTTGTTTGTGAAAAACGATTTATTTCTGTATTTCATGATTGCAACTTGCTGAAAAGTGTCAACAATTTTCCTTTCATCGAGTTTAAACAGTACAGCAAAATGGTACTTACAGAGTGACTCAAACATGACTTCGACCTTGTTTTTGAAAAACTATTTATTTCTGTATTACATGATTGCAACTTGCTGAAAAGTGTCAACAATGTTCCTTTCATCGAGTTTAAACAGTACAGCAAAAATGGAACTTACAGAGTGCATCAAACATGACTTAGACCTTGTTTTTGAAAAACTGTTTATTTCTGTATTACAACTTGCTGAAAAGTGTCAACAGTGTTTCTATCATCCTGATTAAGCTGTACAGCAAAATTGTACTTACATGACTTAGACCTTGTTTGTGAAAAACTGTTTATTTCTCTATTTCATGATTGCAACTTGCTGAAAAGTGTCAACAATGTTCCTTTCATCGAGCTTAAACAGTACAGCAAAATGGTTCTTACAGAGTGACTCAAACATGACTTAGACCTTGTTTTTGAAAAACTGTTTATTTCTGTATTACAACTTGCTGAAAAGTGTCAACAGTGTTTCTATCATGCTGATTAAGCTGTACAGCAAAATTGTACTTACATGACTTAGACCTTGTTTGTGAAAAACTGTTTATTTCTGTATTTCATGATTGCAACTTGCTGAAAAGTGTCAACAATGTTCCTTTCATTGAGTTTAAACTGTACAGCAAAATGGTACTTAGAGAGTGACTCAAACATGACTTAGACCTTGTTTTTGAAAAACTGTTTATTTCTGTATTACATGATTGCAACTTGCTGAAAAGTGTCAACAATGTTTCTATCATCGAGTTTAAACAGTACAGCAAAAATGGAACTTACAGAGTGCATCAAACATGATTTAGACCTTGTTTGTGAAAAATTGTTTTTTTCTGTATTTCATGATTGCAACTTGCTGAAAAGTGTCAACAATGTTCCTTTCATCGAGCTTAAACAGTACAGCAAATGGTTCTTACAGAGTGACTCAAACATGACTTAGACCTTGTTTGTGAAAAACTGTTCATTTCTGTATTACATGATTGCAACTTGCTGAAAAGTGTCAACAGTGTTCCTATCATCCTGATTAAGCAGTACAGCAGAAATGGACTATCAGAGTGCATCAAACATGATTTAGACCTTGTTTGTGAAAAACTGTTTACTTCTGTATTACATGATTGCAACTTGCTGAAAAGTGTCAACAATGTTCCTTTCATCGAGTTTAAACAGTACAGCAAAAATGGAACTTACAGAGTGCATCAAACATGATTTAGATTTTGTTTGTGAAAAATTGTTTTTTCTGTATTTCATGATTGCAACTTGCTGAAAAGTGTCAACAATGTTCCTTTCATCGAGCTTAAACGGTACAGCAAAATGGTACTTACAGAGTGACTCAAACATGACTTAGACCTTGTTTTTGAAAAACGGTTTATTTCTGTATTACATGATTGCAACTTTCTGAAAAGTGTCAACAATGTTCCTTTCATCGAGTTTAAGCAGTACAGCAAAAATGGAACTTACAGGTGCACTAAACATGAATTAGACCTTGTTTGTGAAAAACGATTTATTTCTGTATTTCATGATTGCAACTTGCTGAAAAGTGTCAACAATTTTCCTTTCATCGAGTTTAAACAGTACAGCAAAATGGTACTTACAGTGACTCAAACATGACTTCGACCTTGTTTTTGAAAAACTATTTATTTCTGTATTACATGATTGCAACTTGCTGAAAAGTGTCAACAGTACAGTGTTCCTATCATTCTGATTAAGCAGTACAGCAAAAATGGTACTTACAGAGTGTATCAAACATGATTTAGACCTTGTTTGTGAAAAACTATTTATTTCTGTATTTCATGATTGCAACTTGCTGAAAAGTGTCAACAAAGTTCCTTTCATCGAGTTTAAACAGTACAGCAAAAATGGAATTTACAGAGTGCACTAAACATGACTTAGACCTTGTTTTTGAAAAAAAATTGAATTCTGTATTTCATGATTGCAACTTGCTTAAAAGTCTCAACAATGTTCCTTTTATCGAGTTTAAACAGTACAGCAAAATTGTACTTACAGAGTGACTCAAACATGACTTAGACCTTGTTTTTGAAAAACGGTTTATTTCTGTATTTCATGATTGCAATTTGCTGAAAAGTGTCAAAAGTGTTCCTTTCATCGAGTTTAAACAGTACAGCAAAATTGTACTTACAGAGTGACTCAAATATGACTTCGACCTTGTTTTTGAAAAACTATTTATTTCTGTATTACATAATTGCAACTTGCTGAAAAGTGTCTACAATGTTCCTTTCATCGAGTTTAAACAGTACAGCAAAATGGTACTTGCAGAGTGACTCAAACATGACTTAGACCTTGTTTTTGAAAAACTGTTTATTTCTGTATTACATGATTGCAACTTGCTGAAAAGTGTCAACAGTGTTCCTATCATCCTGATTAAGCCATACAGCAAAAATGGAACTTACAGAGTGCACTAAACATGACTTAGACCTTGTTTTTGAAAAAAAATTGAATTCTGTATTTCATGATTGCAAATTGCTTAAAAGTCTCAACAATGTTCCTTTTATCGAGTTTAAACAGTACAGCAAATGGTACTTACAGAGTGACCTTGTTTTTGAAAAACGGTTTATTTCTGTATTTCATGATTGCAACTTGCTGAAAAGTGTCAACAGTGTTCCTTTCATCGAGTTTAAACAGTACAGCAAATGGTACTTACAGAGTGACTCAAACATGACTTAGACCTTGTTTTTGAAAAACTGTTTATTTCTGTATTTCATGATTGCAACTTGCTGAAAAGTGTTAACAGGGTTCCTTTTAAAGTCAATGAAAGGAAAATTGTTGACACTTTTCAGCAAGTTGCAATCATGTAAAACAGAAATAAACAGTTTTTCAAAAACAAGGTCTAAGTCATGTTTGAGTCACTGTAAGTACCATTTTGCTGTACTGTTTAAGCTCGATGAAAGGAACATTGTTGACACTTTTCAGCAAGTTGCAATCATGAAATACAGAAATAAAGAGTTTCTCACAAACAAGGTCTAAATCATGTTTGATGCACTCTGTAAGTTCATTTTTGCTGTACTGTTTAAACTCGATGAAAGGAACATTGTTGACACTTTTCAGCAAGTTGCAATCATGTAATACAGAAATAAACAGTTTTTCACAAACAAGGTCAAAATCATGGAAGTACAATTTTGCTGTACTGCTTAATCAGGATGATAGAAACACTGTTGACACTTTTCAGCAAGTTGTAATACAGAAATAAACAGTTTTTCAAAAACAAGGTCTCAGTCATGTTTGAGTCACTCTGTAAGTACCATTTTGCTGTACTGTTTAAGCTCGATGAAAGGAACATTGTTGACACTTTTCAGCAAGTTGCAATCATGAAATACAGAAAAAAACAATTTTTCACAAAGAAGGTCTAAATCATGTTTGATGCACTCTGTAGGTTCCATTTTTGCTGTACTGTTTAAACTCGATGAAAGGAACATTGTTGACACTTTTCAGCAAGTTGCAATCATGTAATACAGAAATAAACCGTTTTTCAAAAACAAGGTCTAAGTCATGTTTGAGTCACTCTCTAAATACCATTTTGCTGTACTGTTTAAAGTCAATGAAAGGAACATTGATGACACTTTTCAGCAAGTTGCAATCATGAAATACTGAAAAAAAGAGTTTCTCACAAACAAGGTCTAAATAATGTTTGATGCACTCTGTAAGTACTATTTTTGCTGTACTGTTTAAACTCGATGAAAGGAAAATTGTTGACACTTTTCAGCAAGTTGCAATCATGTAAAACAGAAATAAACAGTTTTTCAAAAACAAGGTCTAAGTCATGTTTGAGTCACTGTAAGTACCATTTTGCTGTACTGTTTAAGCTCGATGAAAGGAACATTGTTGACACTTTTCAGCAAGTTGCAATCATGAAATACAGAAAAACAATTTTTCACAAACAAGGTCTAAATCATGTTTGATGCACTCTGTAAGTACCATTTTTGCTGTACTGTTTAAACTCGATGAAAGGAACATTGTTGACACTTTTCAGCAAGTTGCAATCATGTAATACAGAAATAAACAGTTTTTCACAAACAAGGTCAAAATCATGGAAGTACAATTTTGCTGTACTGCTTAATCAGGATGATAGAAACACTGTTGACACTTTTCAGCAAGTTGTAACACAGAAATAAACAGTTTTTCAAAAACAAGGTCTCAGTCATGTTTGAGTCACTCTGTAAGTACCATTTTGCTGTACTGTTTAAGCTCGATGAAAGGAACATTGTTGACACTTTTCAGCAAGTTGCAATCATGAAATACAGAAATAAAGAGTTTCTCACAAACAAGGTCTAAATCATGTTTGATGCACTCTGTAAGTTCATTTTTGCTGTACTGTTTAAACTCGTTGAAAGGAACATTGTTGACACTTTTCAGCAAGTTGCAATCATGTAATACAGAAATAAACAGTTTTTCACAAACAAGGTCAAAATCATGGAAGTACAATTTTGCTGTACTGCTTAATCAGGATGATAGAAACACTGTTGACACTTTTCAGCAAGTTGTAATACAGAAATAAACAGTTTTTCAAAAACAAGGTCTCAGTCATGTTTGAGTCACTCTGTAAGTACCATTTTGCTGTACTGTTTAAGCTCGATGAAAGGAACATTGTTGACACTTTTCAGCAAGTTGCAATCATGAAATACAGAAAAAAACAATTTTTCACAAAGAAGGTCTAAATCATGTTTGATGCACTCTGTAGGTTCCATTTTTGCTGTACTGTTTAAACTCGATGAAAGGAACATTGTTGACACTTTTCAGCAAGTTGCAATCATGTAATACAGAAATAAACAGTTTTTCAAAAACAAGGTCTCAGTCATGTTTGAGTCACTCTCTAAATACCATTTTGCTGTACTGTTTAAAGTCAATGAAAGGAACATTGATGACACTTTTCAGCAAGTTGCAATCATGAAATACTGAAAAAAAGAGTTTCTCACAAACAAGGTCTAAATAATGTTTGATGCACTCTGTAAGTACTATTTTTGCTGTACTGTTTAAACTCGATGAAAGGAACATTGTTGACACTTTTCAGCAAGTTGCAATCATGTAATACAGAAATAAACAGTTTTTCACAAACAAGGTCAAAATCATGGAAGTACAATTTTGCTGTACTGCTTAATCAGGATGATAGAAACACTGTTGACACTTTTCAGCAAGTTGTAATACAGAAATAAACAGTTTTTCAAAAACAAGGTCTCAGTCATGTTTGAGTCACTCTGTAAGTACCATTTTGCTGTACTGTTTAAGCTCGATGAAAGGAACATTGTTGACACTTTTCAGCAAGTTGCAATCATGAAATACAGAAAAAAACAATTTTTCACAAAGAAGGTCTAAATCATGTTTGATGCACTCTGTAGGTTCCATTTTTGCTGTACTGTTTAAACTCGATGAAAGGAACATTGTTGACACTTTTCAGCAAGTTGCAATCATGTAATACAGAAATAAACAGTTTTTCAAAAACAAGGTCTCAGTCATGTTTGAGTCACTCTCTAAATACCATTTTGCTGTACTGTTTAAAGTCAATGAAAGGAACATTGATGACACTTTTCAGCAAGTTGCAATCATGAAATACTGAAAAAAAGAGTTTCTCACAAACAAGGTCTAAATAATGTTTGATGCACTCTGTAAGTACTATTTTTGCTGTACTGTTTAAACTCGATGAAAGGAAAATTGTTGACACTTTTCAGCAAGTTGCAATCATGTAAAACAGAAATAAACAGTTTTTCAAAAACAAGGTCTAAGTCATGTTTGAGTCACTGTAAGTACCATTTTGCTGTACTGTTTAAGCTCGATGAAAGGAACATTGTTGACACTTTTCAGCAAGTTGCAGTCATGAAATACAGAAAAAACAATTTTTCACAAACAAGGTCTAAATCATGTTTGATGCACTCTGTAAGTACCATTTTTGCTGTACTGTTTAAACTCGATGAAAGGAACATTGTTGACACTTTTCAGCAAGTTGCAATCATGTAATACAGAAATAAACAGTTTTTCACAAACAAGGTCAAAATCATGGAAGTACAATTTTGCTGTACTGCTTAATCAGGATGATAGAAACACTGTTGACACTTTTCAGCAAGTTGTAATACAGAAATAAACAGTTTTTCAAAAACAAGGTCTCAGTCATGTTTGAGTCACTCTGTAAGTACCATTTTGCTGTACTGTTTAAGCTCGATGAAAGGAACATTGTTGACACTTTTCAGCAAGTTGCAATCATGTAATACAGAAATAAACAGTTTTTCAAAAACAAGGTCTCAGTCATGTTTGAGTCACTCTGTAAGTACCATTTTGCTGTACTGTTTAAGCTCGATGAAAGGAACATTGTTGACACTTTTCAGCAAGTTGCAATCATGAAATACAGAAAAAAACAATTTTTCACAAAGAAGGTCTAAATCATGTTTGATGCACTCTGTAGGTTCCATTTTTGCTGTACTGTTTAAACTCGATGAAAGGAACATTGTTGACACTTTTTCAGCAAGTTGCAATCATGTAATACAGAAATAAACAGTTTTTCAAAAACAAGGTCTAAGTCATGTTTGAGTCACTCTCTAAATACCATTTTGCTGTACTGTTTAAAGTCAATGAAAGGAACATTGATGACACTTTTCAGCAAGTTGCAATCATGAAATACTGAAAAAAAGAGTTTCTCACAAACAAGGTCTAAATAATGTTTGATGCACTCTGTAAGTACTATTTTTGCTGTACTGTTTAAACTCGATGAAAGGAAAATTGTTGACACTTTTCAGCAAGTTGCAATCATGTAAAACAGAAATAAACAGTTTTTCAAAAACAAGGTCTAAGTCATGTTTGAGTCACTGTAAGTACCATTTTGCTGTACTGTTTAAGCTCGATGAAAGGAACATTGTTGACACTTTTCAGCAAGTTGCAATCATGAAATACAGAAAAAACAATTTTTCACAAACAAGGTCTAAATCATGTTTGATGCACTCTGTAAGTACCATTTTGCTGTACTGTTTAAACTCGATGAAAGGAACATTGTTGACACTTTTCAGCAAGTTGCAATCATGTAATACAGAAATAAACAGTTTTTCACAAACAAGGTCAAAATCATGGAAGTACAATTTTGCTGTACTGCTTAATCAGGATGATAGAAACACTGTTGACACTTTTCAGCAAGTTGTAATACAGAAATAAACAGTTTTTCAAAAACAAGGTCTCAGTCATGTTTGAGTCACTCTGTAAGTACCATTTTGCTGTACTGTTTAAGCTCGATGAAAGGAACATTGTTGACACTTTTCAGCAAGTTGCAATCATGTAAAACAGAAATAAACAGTTTTTCAAAAACAAGGTCTAAGTCATGTTTGAGTCACTGTAAGTACCATTTTGCTGTACTGTTTAAGCTCGATGAAAGGAACATTGTTGACACTTTTCAGCAAGTTGCAGTCATGAAATACAGAAAAAACAATTTTTCACAAACAAGGTCTAAATCATGTTTGATGCACTCTGTAAGTACCATTTTTGCTGTACTGTTTAAACTCGATGAAAGGAACATTGTTGACACTTTTCAGCAAGTTGCAATCATGTAATACAGAAATAAACAGTTTTTCACAAACAAGGTCAAAATCATGGAAGTACAATTTTGCTGTACTGCTTAATCAGGATGATAGAAACACTGTTGACACTTTTCAGCAAGTTGTAATACAGAAATAAACAGTTTTTCAAAAACAAGGTCTCAGTCATGTTTGAGTCACTCTGTAAGTACCATTTTGCTGTACTGTTTAAGCTCGATGAAAGGAACATTGTTGACACTTTTCAGCAAGTTGCAATCATGTAATACAGAAATAAACAGTTTTTCAAAAACAAGGTCTCAGTCATGTTTGAGTCACTCTGTAAGTACCATTTTGCTGTACTGTTTAAGCTCGATGAAAGGAACATTGTTGACACTTTTCAGCAAGTTGCAATCATGAAATACAGAAAAAAACTATTTTTCACAAAGAAGGTCTAAATCATGTTTGATGCACTCTGTAGGTTCCATTTTTGCTGTACTGTTTAAACTCGATGAAAGGAACATTGTTGACACTTTTCAGCAAGTTGCAATCATGTAATACAGAAATAAACAGTTTTTCAAAAACAAGGTCTAAGTCATGTTTGAGTCACTCTCTAAATACCATTTTGCTGTACTGTTTAAAGTCAATGAAAGGAACATTGATGACACTTTTCAGCAAGTTGCAATCATGAAATACTGAAAAAAAGAGTTTCTCACAAACAAGGTCTAAATAATGTTTGATGCACTCTGTAAGTACTATTTTTGCTGTACTGTTTAAACTCGATGAAAGGAAAATTGTTGACACTTTTCAGCAAGTTGCAATCATGTAAAACAGAAATAAACAGTTTTTCAAAAACAAGGTCTAAGTCATGTTTGAGTCACTGTAAGTACCATTTTGCTGTACTGTTTAAGCTCGATGAAAGGAACATTGTTGACACTTTTCAGCAAGTTGCAATCATGAAATACAGAAAAAACAATTTTTCACAAACAAGGTCTAAATCATGTTTGATGCACTCTGTAAGTACCATTTTTGCTGTACTGTTTAAACTCGATGAAAGGAACATTGTTGACACTTTTCAGCAAGTTGCAATCATGTAATACAGAAATAAACAGTTTTTCACAAACAAGGTCAAAATCATGGAAGTACAATTTTGCTGTACTGCTTAATCAGGATGATAGAAACACTGTTGACACTTTTCAGCAAGTTGTAATACAGAAATAAACAGTTTTTCAAAAACAAGGTCTCAGTCATGTTTGAGTCACTCTGTAAGTACCATTTTGCTGTACTGTTTAAGCTCGATGAAAGGAACATTGTTGACACTTTTCAGCAAGTTGCAATCATGTAATACAGAAATAAACAGTTTTTCAAAAACAAGGTCTCAGTCATGTTTGAGTCACTCTGTAAGTACCATTTTGCTGTACTGTTTAAGCTCGATGAAAGGAACATTGTTGACACTTTTCAGCAAGTTGCAATCATGAAATACAGAAAAAAACAATTTTTCACAAAGAAGGTCTAAATCATGTTTGATGCACTCTGTAGGTTCCATTTTTGCTGTACTGTTTAAACTCGATGAAAGGAACATTGTTGACACTTTTCAGCAAGTTGCAATCATGTAATACAGAAATAAACAGTTTTTCAAAAACAAGGTCTAAGTCATGTTTGAGTCACTCTCTAAATACCATTTTGCTGTACTGTTTAAAGTCAATGAAAGGAACATTGATGACACTTTTCAGCAAGTTGCAATCATGAAATACTGAAAAAAAGAGTTTCTCACAAACAAGGTCTAAATAATGTTTGATGCACTCTGTAAGTACTATTTTTGCTGTACTGTTTAAACTCGATGAAAGGAAAATTGTTGACACTTTTCAGCAAGTTGCAATCATGTAAAACAGAAATAAACAGTTTTTCAAAAACAAGGTCTAAGTCATGTTTGAGTCACTGTAAGTACCATTTTGCTGTACTGTTTAAGCTCGATGAAAGGAACATTGTTGACACTTTTCAGCAAGTTGCAATCATGTAATACAGAAATAAACAGTTTTTCACAAACAAGGTCAAAATCATGGAAGTACAATTTTGCTGTACTGCTTAATCAGGATGATAGAAACACTGTTGACACTTTTCAGCAAGTTGTAATACAGAAATAAACAGTTTTTCAAAAACAAGGTCTCAGTCATGTTTGAGTCACTCTGTAAGTACCATTTTGCTGTACTGTTTAAGCTCGATGAAAGGAACATTGTTGACACTTTTCAGCAAGTTGCAATCATGTAATACAGAAATAAACAGTTTTTCAAAAACAAGGTCTCAGTCATGTTTGAGTCACTCTGTAAGTACCATTTTGCTGTACTGTTTAAGCTCGATGAAAGGAACATTGTTGACACTTTTCAGCAAGTTCCAATCATGAAATACAGAAATAAAGAGTTTCTCACAAACAAGGTCTAAATCATGTTTGATGCACTCTGTATTTTCAATTTTTGCTCTACTGTTTAAACTCGATGATAGAAACATTGTTGACACTTTTCAGCAAGTTGCAATCATGTAATATAGAAATAAACAGTTTTTCAAAAACAAGGTCTAAGTCATGTTTGAGTCACTCTCTAAGTACCATTTTGCTGTACTGTTTAAGCTCGATGAAAGGAACATTGTTGACACTTTTCAGCAAGTTGCAATCATGAAATACAGAAATAAAGAGTTTCTCACAAACAAGGTCTAAATCATGTTTGATGCACTCTGTAAGTTCAATTTTGCTGTACTGTTTAAACTCGATGAAAGGAACATTGTTGACACTTTTCAGCAAGTTGCAATCATGTAATACAGAAATAAACAGTTTTTCACAAACAAGGTCAAAATCATGGAAGTACAATTTTGCTGTACTGCTTAATCAGGATGATAGAAACACTGTTGACACTTTTCAGCAAGTTGTAATACAGAAATAAACAGTTTTTCAAAAACAAGGCCTCAGTCATGTTTGAGTCACTCTGTAAGTACCATTTTGCTGTACTGTTTAAGCTCGATGAAAGGAACATTGTTGACACTTTTCAGCAAGTTGCAATCATGTAATACAGAAATAAACAGTTTTTCAAAAACAAGGTCTCAGTCATGTTTGAGTCACTCTGTAAGTACCATTTTGCTGTACTGTTTAAGCTCGATGAAAGGAACATTGTTGACACTTTTCAGCAAGTTGCAATCATGAAATACAGAAATAAAGAGTTTCTCACAAACAAGGTCTAAATCATGTTTGATGCACTCTGTATTTTCAATTTTTGCTCTACTGTTTAAACTCGATGATAGAAACATTGTTGACACTTTTCAGCAAGTTGCAATCATGTAATATAGAAATAAACAGTTTTTCAAAAACAAGGTCTAAGTCATGTTTGAGTCACTCTCTAAATACCATTTTGCTGTACTGTTTAAAGTCAATGAAAGGAACATTGATGACACTTTTCAGCAAGTTGCAATCATGAAATACTGAAAAAAAGAGTTTCTCACAAACAAGGTCTAAATAATGTTTGATGCACTCTGTAAGTACTATTTTGCTGTACTGTTTAAACTCGATGAAAGGAAAATTGTTGACACTTTTCAGCAAGTTGCAATCATGTAAAACAGAAATAAACAGTTTTTCAAAAACAAGGTCTAAGTCATGTTTGAGTCACTGTAAGTACCATTTTGCTGTACTGTTTAAGCTCGATGAAAGGAACATTGTTGACACTTTTCAGCAAGTTGCAATCATGTAATACAGAAATAAACAGTTTTTCACAAACAAGGTCAAAATCATGGAAGTACAATTTTGCTGTACTGCTTAATCAGGATGATAGAAACACTGTTGACACTTTTCAGCAAGTTGTAATACAGAAATAAACAGTTTTTCAAAAACAAGGTCTCAGTCATGTTTGAGTCACTCTGTAAGTACCATTTTGCTGTACTGTTTAAGCTCGATGAAAGGAACATTGTTGACACTTTTCAGCAAGTTGCAATCATGTAATACAGAAATAAACAGTTTTTCAAAAACAAGGTCTCAGTCATGTTTGAGTCACTCTGTAAGTACCATTTTGCTGTACTGTTTAAGCTCGATGAAAGGAACATTGTTGACACTTTTCAGCAAGTTGCAATCATGAAATACAGAAATAAAGAGTTTCTCACAAACAAGGTCTAAATCATGTTTGATGCACTCTGTATTTTCAATTTTTGCTCTACTGTTTAAACTCGATGATAGAAACATTGTTGACACTTTTCAGCAAGTTGCAATCATGTAATATAGAAATAAACAGTTTTTCAAAAACAAGGTCTAAGTCATGTTTGAGTCACTCTCTAAGTACCATTTTGCTGTACTGTTTAAGCTCGATGAAAGGAACATTGTTGACACTTTTCAGCAAGTTGCAATCATGAAATACAGAAATAAAGAGTTTCTCACAAACAAGGTCTAAATCATGTTTGATGCACTCTGTAAGTTCAATTTTTGCTGTACTGTTTAAACTCGATGAAAGGAACATTGTTGACACTTTTCAGCAAGTTGCAATCATGTAATACAGAAATAAACAGTTTTTCACAAACAAGGTCAAAATCATGGAAGTACAATTTTGCTGTACTGCTTAATCAGGATGATAGAAACACTGTTGACACTTTTCAGCAAGTTGTAATACAGAAATAAACAGTTTTTCAAAAACAAGGTCTCAGTCATGTTTGAGTCACTCTGTAAGTACCATTTTGCTGTACTGTTTAAGCTCGATGAAAGGAACATTGTTGACACTTTTCAGCAAGTTGCAATCATGTAATACAGAAATAAACAGTTTTTCAAAAACAAGGTCTCAGTCATGTTTGAGTCACTCTGTAAGTACCATTTTGCTGTACTGTTTAAGCTCGATGAAAGGAACATTGTTGACACTTTTCAGCAAGTTGCAATCATGAAATACAGAAAAAAACAATTTTTCACAAAGAAGGTCTAAATCATGTTTGATGCACTCTGTAGGTTCCATTTTTGCTGTACTGTTTAAACTCGATGAAAGGAACATTGTTGACACTTTTCAGCAAGTTGCAATCATGTAATACAGAAATAAACCGTTTTTCAAAAACAAGGTCTAAGTCATGTTTGAGTCACTCTCTAAATACCATTTTGCTGTACTGTTTAAAGTCAATGAAAGGAACATTGATGACACTTTTCAGCAAGTTGCAATCATGAAATACTGAAAAAAAGAGTTTCTCACAAACAAGGTCTAAATAATGTTTGATGCACTCTGTAAGTACTATTTTTGCTGTACTGTTTAAACTCGATGAAAGGAAAATTGTTGACACTTTTCAGCAAGTTGCAATCATGTAAAACAGAAATAAACAGTTTTTCAAAAACAAGGTCTAAGTCATGTTTGAGTCACTGTAAGTACCATTTTGCTGTACTGTTTAAGCTCGATGAAAGGAACATTGTTGACACTTTTCAGCAAGTTGCAATCATGAAATACAGAAAAAAACAATTTTTCACAAACAAGGTCTAAATCATGTTTGATGCACTCTGTAAGTACCATTTTTGCTGTACTGTTTAAACTCGATGAAAGGAACATTGTTGACACTTTTCAGCAAGTTGCAATCATGTAATACAGAAATAAACAGTTTTTCACAAACAAGGTCAAAATCATGGAAGTACAATTTTGCTGTACTGCTTAATCAGGATGATAGAAACACTGTTGACACTTTTCAGCAAGTTGTAATACAGAAATAAACAGTTTTTCAAAAACAAGGTCTCAGTCATGTTTGAGTCACTCTGTAAGTACCATTTTGCTGTACTGTTTAAGCTCGATGAAAGGAACATTGTTGACACTTTTCAGCAAGTTGCAATCATGTAATACAGAAATAAACAGTTTTTCAAAAACAAGGTCTCAGTCATGTTTGAGTCACTCTGTAAGTACCATTTTGCTGTACTGTTTAAGCTCGATGAAAGGAACATTGTTGACACTTTTCAGCAAGTTGCAATCATGAAATACAGAAAAAAACAATTTTTCACAAAGAAGGTCTAAATCATGTTTGATGCACTCTGTAGGTTCCATTTTTGCTGTACTGTTTAAACTCGATGAAAGGAACATTGTTGACACTTTTCAGCAAGTTGCAATCATGTAATACAGAAATAAACAGTTTTTCAAAAACAAGGTCTAAGTCATGTTTGAGTCACTCTCTAAATACCATTTTGCTGTACTGTTTAAAGTCAATGAAAGGAACATTGATGACACTTTTCAGCAAGTTGCAATCATGAAATACTGAAAAAAAGAGTTTCTCACAAACAAGGTCTAAATAATGTTTGATGCACTCTGTAAGTACTATTTTTGCTGTACTGTTTAAACTCGATGAAAGGAAAATTGTTGACACTTTTCAGCAAGTTGCAATCATGTAAAACAGAAATAAACAGTTTTTCAAAAACAAGGTCTAAGTCATGTTTGAGTCACTGTAAGTACCATTTTGCTGTACTGTTTAAGCTCGATGAAAGGAACATTGTTGACACTTTTCAGCAAGTTGCAATCATGTAATACAGAAATAAACAGTTTTTCACAAACAAGGTCAAAATCATGAGGGTACAATTTTGCTGTACTGCTTAATCAGGATGATAGAAACACTGTTGACACTTTTCAGCAAGTTGTAATACAGAAATAAACAGTTTTTCAAAAACAAGGTCTCAGTCATGTTTGAGTCACTCTGTAAGTACCATTTTGCTGTACTGTTTAAGCTCGATGAAAGGAACATTGTTGACACTTTTCAGCAAGTTCCAATCATGAAATACAGAAATAAAGAGTTTCTCACAAACAAGGTCTAAATCATGTTTGATGCACTCTGTATTTTCAATTTTTGCTCTACTGTTTAAACTCGATGATAGAAACATTGTTGACACTTTTCAGCAAGTTGCAATCATGTAATATAGAAATAAACAGTTTTTCAAAAACAAGGTCTAAGTCATGTTTGAGTCACTCTCTAAGTACCATTTTGCTGTACTGTTTAAGCTCGATGAAAGGAACATTGTTGACACTTTTCAGCAAGTTGCAATCATGAAATACAGAAATAAAGAGTTTCTCACAAACAAGGTCTAAATCATGTTTGATGCACTCTGTAAGTTCAATTTTTGCTGTACTGTTTAAACTCGATGAAAGGAACATTGTTGACACTTTTCAGCAAGTTGCAATCATGTAATACAGAAATAAACAGTTTTTCACAAACAAGGTCAAAATCATGGAAGTACAATTTTGCTGTACTGCTTAATCAGGATGATAGAAACACTGTTGACACTTTTCAGCAAGTTGTAATACAGAAATAAACAGTTTTTCAAAAACAAGGTCTCAGTCATGTTTGAGTCACTCTGTAAGTACCATTTTGCTGTACTGTTTAAGCTCGATGAAAGGAACATTGTTGACACTTTTCAGCAAGTTGCAATCATGTAATACAGAAATAAACAGTTTTTCAAAAACAAGGTCTCAGTCATGTTTGAGTCACTCTGTAAGTACCATTTTGCTGTACTGTTTAAGCTCGATGAAAGGAACATTGTTGACACTTTTCAGCAAGTTGCAATCATGAAATACAGAAATAAAGAGTTTCTCACAAACAAGGTCTAAATCATGTTTGATGCACTCTGTATTTTCAATTTTTGCTCTACTGTTTAAACTCGATGATAGAAACATTGTTGACACTTTTCAGCAAGTTGCAATCATGTAATATAGAAATAAACAGTTTTTCAAAAACAAGGTCTAAGTCATGTTTGAGTCACTCTCTAAATACCATTTTGCTGTACTGTTTAAAGTCAATGAAAGGAACATTGATGACACTTTTCAGCAAGTTGCAATCATGAAATACTGAAAAAAAGAGTTTCTCACAAACAAGGTCTAAATAATGTTTGACGCACTCTGTAAGTACTATTTTTGCTGTACTGTTTAAACTCGATGAAAGGAAAATTGTTGACACTTTTCAGCAAGTTGCAATCATGTAAAACAGAAATAAACAGTTTTTCAAAAACAAGGTCTAAGTCATGTTTGAGTCACTGTAAGTACCATTTTGCTGTACTGTTTAAGCTCGATGAAAGGAACATTGTTGACACTTTTCAGCAAGTTGCAATCATGTAATACAGAAATAAACAGTTTTTCACAAACAAGGTCAAAATCATGGAAGTACAATTTTGCTGTACTGCTTAATCAGGATGATAGAAACACTGTTGACACTTTTCAGCAAGTTGTAATACAGAAATAAACAGTTTTTCAAAAACAAGGTCTCAGTCATGTTTGAGTCACTCTGTAAGTACCATTTTGCTGTACTGTTTAAGCTCGATGAAAGGAACATTGTTGACACTTTTCAGCAAGTTGCAATCATGTAATACAGAAATAAACAGTTTTTCAAAAACAAGGTCTCAGTCATGTTTGAGTCACTCTGTAAGTACCATTTTGCTGTACTGTTTAAGCTCGATGAAAGGAACATTGTTGACACTTTTCAGCAAGTTCCAATCATGAAATACAGAAATAAAGAGTTTCTCACAAACAAGGTCTAAATCATGTTTGATGCACTCTGTATTTTCAATTTTTGCTCTACTGTTTAAACTCGATGATAGAAACATTGTTGACACTTTTCAGCAAGTTGCAATCATGTAATATAGAAATAAACAGTTTTTCAAAAACAAGGTCTAAGTCATGTTTGAGTCACTCTCTAAGTACCATTTTGCTGTACTGTTTAAGCTCGATGAAAGGAACATTGTTGACACTTTTCAGCAAGTTGCAATCATGAAATACAGAAATAAACAGTTTCTCACAAACAAGGTCTAAATCATGTTTGATGCACTCTGTAAGTTCAATTTTTGCTGTACTGTTTAAACTCGATGAAAGGAACACTGTTGACACTTTTCAGCAAGTTGCAATCATGTAATACAGAAATAAACAGTTTTTCACAAACAAGGTCAAAATCATGGAAGTACAATTTTGCTGTACTGCTTAATCAGGATGATAGAAACACTGTTGACACTTTTCAGCAAGTTGTAATACAGAAATAAACAGTTTTTCAAAAACAAGGTCTCAGTCATGTTTGAGTCACTCTGTAAGTACCATTTTGCTGTACTGTTTAAGCTCGATGAAAGGAACATTGTTGACACTTTTCAGCAAGTTGCAATCATGTAATACAGAAATAAACAGTTTTTCAAAAACAAGGTCTCAGTCATGTTTGAGTCACTCTGTAAGTACCATTTTGCTGTACTGTTTAAGCTCGACGAAAGGAACATTGTTGACACTTTTCAGCAAGTTGCAATCATGAAATACAGAAATAAAGAGTTTCTCACAAACAAGGTCTAAATCATGTTTGATGCACTCTGTATTTTCAATTTTTGCTCTACTGTTTAAACTCGATGATAGAAACATTGTTGACACTTTTCAGCAAGTTGCAATCATGTAATACAGAAATAAACAGTTTTTCAAAAACAAGGTCTAAGTCATGTTTGAGTCACTCTCTAAGTACCATTTTGCTGTACTGTTTAAAGTCAATGAAAGGAACATTGATGACACTTTTCAGCAAGTTGCAATCATGAAATACTGAAAAAGAGTTTCTCACAAACAAGGTCTAAATCATGTTTGATGCACTCTGTAAGTACTATTTTGCTGTACTGTTTAAACTCGATGAAAGGAAAATTGTTGACACTTTTCAGCAAGTTGCAATCATGTAAAACAGAAATAAACAGTTTTTCAAAAACAAGGTCTAAGTCATGTTTGAGTCACTGTAAGTACCATTTTGCTGTACTGTTTAAGCTCGATGAAAGGAACATTGTTGACACTTTTCAGCAAGTTGCAATCATGTAATACAGAAATAAACAGTTTTTCACAAACAAGGTCAAAATCATGGAAGTACAATTTTGCTGTACTGCTTAATCAGGATGATAGAAACACTGTTGACACTTTTCAGCAAGTTGTAATACAGAAATAAACAGTTTTTCAAAAACAAGGTCTCAGTCATGTTTGAGTCACTCTGTAAGTACCATTTTGCTGTACTGTTTAAGCTCGATGAAAGGAACATTGTTGACACTTTTCAGCAAGTTGCAATCATGTAATACAGAAATAAACAGTTTTTCAAAAACAAGGTCTCAGTCATGTTTGAGTCACTCTGTAAGTACCATTTTGCTGTACTGTTTAAGCTCGATGAAAGGAACATTGTTGACACTTTTCAGCAAGTTGCAATCATGAAATACAGAAATAAAGAGTTTCTCACAAACAAGGTCTAAATCATGTTTGATGCACTCTGTATTTTCAATTTTTGCTGTACTGTTTAAACTCGATGATAGAAACATTGTTGACACTTTTCAGCAAGTTGCAATCATGTAATACAGAAATAAACAGTTTTTCAAAAACAAGGTCTAAGTCATGTTTGAGTCACTCTCTAAGTACCATTTTGCTGTACTGTTTAAGCTCGATGAAAGGAACATTGTTGACACTTTTCAGCAAGTTGCAATCATGAAATACAGAAATAAAGAGTTTCTCACAAACAAGGTCTAAATCATGTTTGACGCACTCTGTAAGTTCAATTTTTGCTGTACTGTTTAAACTCGATGAAAGGAACATTGTTGACACTTTTCAGCAAGTTGCAATCATGTAATACAGAAATAAACAGTTTTTCACAAACAAGGTCAAAATCATGGAAGTACAATTTTGCTGTACTGCTTAATCAGGATGATAGAAACACTGTTGACACTTTTCAGCAAGTTGTAATACAGAAATAAACAGTTTTTCAAAAACAAGGTCTCAGTCATGTTTGAGTCACTCTGTAAGTACCATTTTGCTGTACTGTTTAAGCTCGATGAAAGGAACATTGTTGACACTTTTCAGCAAGTTGCAATCATGTAATACCGAAATAAACAGTTTTTCAAAAACAAGGTCTCAGTCATGTTTGAGTCACTCTGTAAGTACCATTTTGCTGTACTGTTTAAGCTCGATGAAAGGAACATTGTTGACACTTTTCAGCAAGTTGCAATCATGAAATACAGAAATAAAGAGTTTCTCACAAACAAGGTCTAAATCATGTTTGATGCACTCTGTATTTTCAATTTTTGCTCTACTGTTTAAACTCGATGATAGAAACATTGTTGACACTTTTCAGCAAGTTGCAATCATGTAATATAGAAATAAACAGTTTTTCAAAAACAAGGTCTAAGTCATGTTTGAGTCACTCTCTAAGTACCATTTTGCTGTACTGTTTAAACTCAATGAAAGGAACATTGTTGACCCTTTTTAGCAAGTTGCAATCATGAAATACAGAAATAAAGAGTTTCTCACAAACAAGGTCTAAATCAGGTAAGTACAATTTTGCTGTACTGCTTAATCAGGATGATAGAAACACTGTTGACACTTTTCAGCAAGTTGTAATACAGAAATAAACAGTTTTTCACAAACAAGGTCTAAATAATGTTTGATGCACTCTGTAAGTACTATTTTTGCTGTACTGTTTAAACTCGATGAAAGGAACATTGTTGACACTTTTCAGCAAGTTGCAATCATGTAAAACAGAAATAAACAGTTTTTCAAAAACAAGGTCTAAGTCATGTTTGAGTCACTGTAAGTACCATTTTGCTGTACTGTTTAAGCTCGATGAAAGGAACATTGTTGACACTTTTCAGCAAGTTGCAATCATGAAATACAGAAAAAAACAATTTTTCACAAACAAGGTCTAAATCATGTTTGATGCACTCTGTAAGTTCAATTTTTGCTGTACTGTTTAAACTCGATGAAAGGAACATTGTTGACACTTTTCAGCAAGTTGCAATCATGTAATACAGAAATAAACAGTTTTTCACAAACAAGGTCAAAATCATGGAAGTACAATTTTGCTGTACTGCTTAATCAGGATGATAGAAACACTGTTGACACTTTTCAGCAAGTTGTAATACAGAAATAAACAGTTTTTCAAAAACAAGGTCTCAGTCATGTTTGAGTCACTCTGTAAGTACCATTTTGCTGTACTGTTTAAGCTCGATGAAAGGAACATTGTTGACACTTTTCAGCAAGTTGCAATCATGTAATACCGAAATAAACAGTTTTTCAAAAACAAGGTCTCAGTCATGTTTGAGTCACTCTGTAAGTACCATTTTGCTGTACTGTTTAAGCTCGATGAAAGGAACATTGTTGACACTTTTCAGCAAGTTGCAATCATGAAATACAGAAATAAACAGTTTCTCACAAACAAGGTCTAAATCATGTTTGATGCACTCTGTATTTTCAATTTTTGCTCTACTGTTTAAACTCGATGATAGAAACATTGTTGACACTTTTCAGCAAGTTGCAATCATGTAATACAGAAATAAACAGTTTTTCAAAAACAAGGTCTAAGTCATGTTTGAGTCACTCTCTAAATACCATTTTGCTGTACTGTTTAAAGTCGATGAAAGGAACATTGATGACACTTTTCAGCAAGTTGCAATCATGAAATACTGAAAAAAGAGTTTCTCACAAACAAGGTCTAAATCATGTTTGATGCACTCTGTAAGTACCATTTTTGCTGTACTGTTTAAACTCGATGAAAGGAAAATTGTTGACACTTTTCAGCAAGTTGCAATCATGTAAAACAGAAATAAACAGTTTTTCAAAAACAAGGTCTAAGTCATGTTTGAGTCACTGTAAGTACCATTTTGCTGTACTGTTTAAGCTCGATGAAAGGAACATTGTTGACACTTTTCAGCAAGTTGCAATCATGTAATACAGAAATAAACAGTTTTTCACAAACAAGGTCAAAATCATGGAAGTACAATTTTGCTGTACTGCTTAATCAGGATGATAGAAACACTGTTGACACTTTTCAGCAAGTTGTAATACAGAAATAAACAGTTTTTCAAAAACAAGGTCTCAGTCATGTTTGAGTCACTCTGTAAGTACCATTTTGCTGTACTGTTTAAGCTCGATGAAAGGAACATTGTTGACACTTTTCAGCAAGTTGCAATCATGTAATACAGAAATAAACAGTTTTTCAAAAACAAGGTCTCAGTCATGTTTGAGTCACTCTGTAAGTACCATTTTGCTGTACTGTTTAAGCTCGATGAAAGGAACATTGTTGACACTTTTCAGCAAGTTGCAATCATGAAATACAGAAATAAAGAGTTTCTCACAAACAAGGTCTAAATCATGTTTGATGCACTCTGTATGTTCAATTTTTGCTGTACTGTTTAAACTCGATGAAAGGAACACTGTTGACACTTTTCAGCAAGTTGCAATCATGTAATACAGAAATAAACAGTTTTTCAAAAACAAGGTCTAAGTCATGTTTGAGTCACTCTCTAAGTACCATTTTGCTGTACTGTTTAAGCTCGATGAAAGGAACATTGTTGACACTTTTCAGCAAGTTGCAATCATGAAATACAGAAATAAAGAGTTTCTCACAAACAAGGTCTAAATCATGTTTGATGCACTCTGTAAGTTCAATTTTTGCTGTACTGTTTAAACTCGATGAAAGGAACATTGTTGACACTTTTCAGCAAGTTGCAATCATGTAATACAGAAATAAACAGTTTTTCACAAACAAGGTCAAAATCATGGAAGTACAATTTTGCTGTACTGCTTAATCAGGATGATAGAAACACTGTTGACACTTTTCAGCAAGTTGTAATACAGAAATAAACAGTTTTTCAAAAACAAGGTCTCAGTCATGTTTGAGTCACTCTGTAAGTACCATTTTGCTGTACTGTTTAAGCTCGATGAAAGGAACATTGTTGACACTTTTCAGCAAGTTGCAATCATGTAATACCGAAATAAACAGTTTTTCAAAAACAAGGTCTCAGTCATGTTTGAGTCACTCTGTAAGTACCATTTTGCTGTACTGTTTAAGCTCGATGAAAGGAACATTGTTGACACTTTTCAGCAAGTTGCAATCATGAAATACAGAAATAAAGAGTTTCTCACAAACAAGGTCTAAATCATGTTTGATGCACTCTGTATTTTCAATTTTTGCTCTACTGTTTAAACTCGATGATAGAAACATTGTTGACACTTTTCAGCAAGTTGCAATCATGTAATATAGAAATAAACAGTTTTTCAAAAACAAGGTCTAAGTCATGTTTGAGTCACTCTCTAAGTACCATTTTGCTGTACTGTTTAAACTCAATGAAAGGAACATTGTTGACCCTTTTTAGCAAGTTGCAATCATGAAATACAGAAATAAAGAGTTTCTCACAAACAAGGTCTAAATCAGGTAAGTACAATTTTGCTGTACTGCTTAATCAGGATGATAGAAACACTGTTGACACTTTTCAGCAAGTTGTAATACAGAAATAAACCGTTTTTCACAAACAAGGTCTAAATAATGTTTGATGCACTCTGTAAGTACTATTTTTGCTGTACTGTTTAAACTCGATGAAAGGAACATTGTTGACACTTTTCAGCAAGTTGCAATCATGTAAAACAGAAATAAACAGTTTTTCAAAAACAAGGTCTAAGTCATGTTTGAGTCACTGTAAGTACCATTTTGCTGTACTGTTTAAGCTCGATGAAAGGAACACTGTTGACACTTTTCAGCAAGTTGCAATCATGAAATACAGAAAAAAACAATTTTTCACAAACAAGGTCTAAATCATGTTTGATGCACTCTGTAAGTTCAATTTTTGCTGTACTGTTTAAACTCGATGAAAGGAACATTGTTGACACTTTTCAGCAAGTTTCAATCATGTAATACAGAAATAAACCGTTTTTCAAAAACAAGGTCAAAATCATGTAAGTACAATTTTGCTGTACTGCTTAATCAGGATGATAGAAACACTGTTGACACTTTTCAGCAAGTTGTAATACACAAATAAACAGTTTTTCAAAAACAAGGTCTCAGTCATGTTTGAGTCACTCTGTAAGTACCATTTTGCTGTACTGTTTAAGCTCGATGAAAGGAACATTGTTGACACTTTTCAGCAAGTTGCAATCATGAAATACAGAAAAAAACAATTTTTCACAAACAAGGTCTAAATCATGTTTGACGCACTCTGTAAGTACCATTTTTGCTGTACTGTTTAAACTCGATGAAAGGAACATTGTTGACACTTTTCAGCAAGTTGCAATCATGTAATACAGAAATAAACATTTTTCACAAACAAGGTCAAAATCATGGAAGTACAATTTTGCTGTACTGCTTAATCAGGATGATAGAAACACTGTTGACACTTTTCAGCAAGTTGTAATACAGAAATAAACAGTTTTTCAAAAACAAGGTCTCAGTCATGTTTGAGTCACTCTGTAAGTACCATTTTGCTGTACTGTTTAAGCTCGATGAAAGGAACATTGTTGACACTTTTCAGCAAGTTGCAATCATGAAATACAGAAATAAAGAGTTTCTCACAAACAAGGTCTAAATCATGTTTGATGCACTCTGTATTTTCAATTTTTGCTCTACTGTTTAAACTCGATGATAGAAACATTGTTGACACTTTTCAGCAAGTTGCAATCATGTAATACAGAAATAAACAGTTTTTCAAAACAAGGTCTAAGTCATGTTTGAGTCACTCTCTAAGTACCATTTTGCTGTACTGTTTAAACTCAATGAAAGGAACATTGTTGATCCTTTTTAGCAAGTTGCAATCATGAAATACAGAAATAAAGAGTTTCTCACAAACAAGGTCTAAATCAGGTAAGTACAATTTTGCTGTACTGCTTAATCAGGATGATAGAAACACTGTTGACACTTTTCAGCAAGTTGTAATACAGAAATAAACAGTTTTTCACAAACAAGGTCTAAATAATGTTTGATGCACTCTGTAAGTACTATTTTTGCTGTACTGTTTAAACTCGATGAAAGGAACATTGTTGACACTTTTCAGCAAGTTGCAATCATGTAAAACAGAAATAAACAGTTTTTCAAAAACAAGGTCTAAGTCATGTTTGAGTCACTGTAAGTACCATTTTGCTGTACTGTTTAAGCTCGATGAAAGGAACATTGTTGACACTTTTCAGCAAGTTGCAATCATGAAATACAGAAAAAACAATTTTTCACAAACAAGGTCTAAATCATGTTTGATGCACTCTGTAAGTTCAATTTTTGCTGTACTGTTTAAACTCGATGAAAGGAACATTGTTGACACTTTTCAGCAAGTTGCAATCATGTAATACAGAAATAAACCGTTTTTCAAAAACAAGGTCAAAATCATGTAAGTACAATTTTGCTGTACTGCTTAATCAGGATGATAGAAACACTGTTGACACTTTTCAGCAAGTTGTAATACAGAAATAAACAGTTTTTCAAAAACAAGGTCTCAGTCATGTTTGATGCACTCTGTAAGTACCATTTTGCTGTACTGTTTAAGCTCGATGAAAGGAACATTGTTGACACTTTTCAGCAAGTTGCAATCATGTAATACAGAAATAAACAGTTTTTCAAAAACAAGGTCTCAGTCATGTTTGAGTCACTCTGTAAGTACCATTTTGCTGTACTGTTTAAGCTCGATGAAAGGAACATTGTTGACACTTTTCAGCAAGTTGCAATCATGAAATACAGAAATAAAGAGTTTCTCACAAACAAGGTCTAAATCATGTTTGATGCACTCTGTATTTTCAATTTTTGCTGTACTGTTTAAACTCGATGATAAGAAACATTGTTGACACTTTTCAGCAAGTTGCAATCATGTAATACAGAAATAAACAGTTTTTCAAAAACAAGGTCTAAGTCATGTTTGAGTCACTCTCTAAGTACCATTTTGCTGTACTGTTTAAGCTCGATGAAAGGAACATTGTTGACACTTTTCAGCAAGTTGCAATCATGAAATACAGAAATAAAGAGTTTCTCACAAACAAGGTCTAAATCATGTTTGATGCACTCTGTATTTTCAATTTTTGCTCTACTGTTTAAACTCGATGATAGAAACATTGTTGACACTTTTCAGCAAGTTGCAATCATGTAATATAGAAATAAACAGTTTTTCAAAAACAAGGTCTAAGTCATGTTTGAGTCACTCTCTAAGTACCATTTTGCTGTACTGTTTAAACTCGATGAAAGGAACATTGTTGACCCTTTTTAGCAAGTTGCAATCATGAAATACAGAAATAAAGAGTTTCTCACAAACAAGGTCTAAATCAGGTAAGTACAATTTTGCTGTACTGCTTAATCAGGATGATAGAAACACTGTTGACACTTTTCAGCAAGTTGTAATACAGAAATAAACAGTTTTTCACAAACAAGGTCTAAATAATGTTTGATGCACTCTGTAAGTACTATTTTTGCTGTACTGTTTAAACTCGATGAAAGGAACATTGTTGACACTTTTCAGCAAGTTGCAATCATGTAAAACAGAAATAAACAGTTTTTCAAAAACAAGGTCTAAGTCATGTTTGAGTCACTCTGTAAGTACCATTTTGCTGTACTGTTTAAGCTCGATGAAAGGAACATTGTTGACACTTTTCAGCAAGTTGCAATCATGAAATACAGAAAAAAACAATTTTTCACAAACAAGGTCTAAATCATGTTTGATGCACTCTGTAAGTTCAATTTTTGCTGTACTGTTTAAACTCGATGAAAGGAACATTGTTGACACTTTTCAGCAAGTTTCAATCATGTAATACAGAAATAAACCGTTTTTCAAAAACAAGGTCAAAATCATGTAAGTACAATTTTGCTGTACTGCTTAATCAGGATGATAGAAACACTGTTGACACTTTTCAGCAAGTTGTAATACAGAAATAAACAGTTTTTCAAAAACAAGGTCTCAGTCATGTTTGATGCACTCTGTAAGTACCATTTTGCTGTACTGTTTAAGCTCGATGAAAGGAACATTGTTGACACTTTTCAGCAAGTTGCAATCATGTAATACAGAAATAAACAGTTTTTCAAAAACAAGGTCTCAGTCATGTATGAGTCACTCTGTAAGTACCATTTTGCTGTACTGTTTAAGCTCGATGAAAGGAACATTGTTGACACTTTTCAGCAAGTTGCAATCATGAAATACAGAAATAAAGAGTTTCTCACAAACAAGGTCTAAATCATGTTTGATGCACTCTGTATTTTCAATTTTTGCTCTACTGTTTAAACTCGATGATAAGAAACATTGTTGACACTTTTCAGCAAGTTGCAATCATGTAATATAGAAATAAACAGTTTTTCAAAAACAAGGTCTAAGTCATGTTTGAGTCACTCTCTAAGTACCATTTTGCTGTACTGTTTAAGCTCGATGAAAGGAACATTGTTGACACTTTTCAGCAAGTTGCAATCATGAAATACAGAAATAAAGAGTTTCTCACAAACAAGGTCTAAATCATGTTTGATGCACTCTGTAAGTTCATTTTTGCTGTACTGTTTCAACTCGATGAAAGGAACATTGTTGACACTTTTCAGCAAGTTGCAATCATGAAATACAGAAAAAAAACAATTTTTCACAAAGAAGGTCTAAATCATGTTTGATGCACTCTGTAGGTTCCATTTTTGCTGTACTGTTTAAACTCGATGAAAGGAACATTGTTGACACTTTTCAGCAAGTTGCAATCATGTAATACAGAAATAAACAGTTTTTCAAAAACAAGGTCTAAGTCATGTTTGAGTCACTCTCTAAATACCATTTTGCTGTACTGTTTAAAGTCAATGAAAGGAACATTGATGACACTTTTCAGCAAGTTGCAATCATGAAATACTGAAAAAAAGAGTTTCTCACAAACAAGGTCTAAATAATGTTTGATGCACTCTGTAAGTACTATTTTTGCTGTACTGTTTAAACTCGATGAAAGGAACATTGTTGACACTTTTCAGCAAGTTGCAATCATGTAAAACAGAAATAAACAGTTTTTCAAAAACAAGGTCTAAGTCATGTTTGAGTCACTCTGTAAGTACCATTTTGCTGTACTGTTTAAGCTCGATGAAAGGAACATTGTTGACACTTTTCAGCAAGTTGCAATCATGAAATACAGAAAAAAACAATTTTTCACAAACAAGGTCTAAATCATGTTTGAGGCACTCTGTAAGTACCATTTTGCTGTACTGTTTAAGCTCGATGAAAGGAACATTGTTGACACTTTTCAGCAAGTTGCAATCATGTAATACAGAAATAAACAGTTTTTCACAAACAAGGTCAAAATCATGGAAGTACAATTTTGCTGTACTGCTTAATCAGGATGATAGAAACACTGTTGACACTTTTCAGCAAGTTGTAATACAGAAATAAACAGTTTTTCAAAAACAAGGTCTCAGTCATGTTTGAGTCACTCTGTAAGTACCATTTTGCTGTACTGTTTAAGCTCGATGAAAGGAACATTGTTGACACTTTTCAGCAAGTTGCAATCATGTAATACAGAAATAAACAGTTTTTCAAAAACAAGGTCTCAGTCATGTTTGAGTCACTCTCTTAAGTACCATTTTGCTGTACTGTTTAAGCTCGATGAAAGGAACATTGTTGACACTTTTCAGCAAGTTGCAATCATGAAATACAGAAATAAAGAGTTTCTCACAAACAAGGTCTAAATCATGTTTGATGCACTCTGTATTTTCAATTTTTGCTCTACTGTTTAAACTCGATGATAGAAACATTGTTGACACTTTTCAGCAAGTTGCAATCATGTAAAACAGAAATAAACAGTTTTTCAAAAACAAGGTCTAAGTCATGTTTGAGTCACTGTAAGTACCATTTTGCTGTACTGTTTAAGCTCGATGAAAGGAACATTGTTGACACTTTTCAGCAAGTTGCAATCATGAAATACAGAAAAAAACAATTTTTCACAAACAAGGTCTAAATCATGTTTGATGCACTCTGTAAGTACCATTTTTGCTGTACTGTTTAAACTCGATGAAAGGAACATTGTTGACACTTTTCAGCAAGTTGCAATCATGTAATACAGAAATAAACAGTTTTTCACAAACAAGGTCAAAATCATGGAAGTACAATTTTGCTGTACTGCTTAATCAGGATGATAGAAACACTGTTGACACTTTTCAGCAAGTTGTAATACAGAAATAAACAGTTTTTCAAAAACAAGGTCTCAGTCATGTTTGAGTCACTCTGTAAGTACCATTTTGCTGTACTGTTTAAGCTCGATGAAAGGAACATTGTTGACACTTTTCAGCAAGTTGCAATCATGTAATACAGAAATAAACAGTTTTTCAAAAACAAGGTCTCAGTCATGTTTGAGTCACTCTGTTAAGTACCATTTTGCTGTACTGTTTAAGCTCGATGAAAGGAACATTGTTGACACTTTTCAGCAAGTTGCAATCATGAAATACAGAAATAAAGAGTTTCTCACAAACAAGGTCTAAATCATGTTTGATGCACTCTGTAAGTTCAATTTTTGCTGTACTGTTTAAACTCGATGAAAGGAACATTGTTGACACTTTTCAGCAAGTTGCAATCATGTAATACAGAAATAAACAGTTTTTCACAAACAAGGTCAAAATCATGGAAGTACAATTTTGCTGTACTGCTTAATCAGGATGATAGAAACACTGTTGACACTTTTCAGCAAGTTGTAATACAGAAATAAACAGTTTTTCAAAAACAAGGTCTCAGTCATGTTTGAGTCACTCTGTAAGTACCATTTTGCTGTACTGTTTAAGCTCGATGAAAGGAACATTGTTGACAATTTTCAGCAAGTTGCAATCATGTAATACAGAAATAAACAGTTTTTCAAAAACAAGGTCTCAGTCATGTTTGAGTCACTCTGTAAGTACCATTTTGCTGTACTGTTTAAGCTCGATGAAAGGAACATTGTTGACACTTTTCAGCAAGTTGCAATCATGAAATACAGAAATAAAGAGTTTCTCACAAACAAGGTCTAAATCATGTTTGATGCACTCTGTATTTTCAATTTTTGCTCTACTGTTTAAACTCGATGATAGAAACATTGTTGACACTTTTCAGCAAGTTGCAATCATGTAATATAGAAATAAACAGTTTTTCAAAAACAAGGTCTAAGTCATGTTTGAGTCACTCTCTAAGTACCATTTTGCTGTACTGTTTAAACTCAATGAAAGGAACATTGTTGACCCTTTTTAGCAAGTTGCAATCATGAAATACAGAAATAAAGAGTTTCTCACAAACAAGGTCTAAATCAGGTAAGTACAATTTTGCTGTACTGCTTAATCAGGATGATAGAAACACTGTTGACACTTTTCAGCAAGTTGTAATACAGAAATAAACAGTTTTTCACAAACAAGGTCTAAATAATGTTTGATGCACTCTGTAAGTACTATTTTTGCTGTACTGTTTAAACTCGATGAAAGGAACATTGTTGACACTTTTCAGCAAGTTGCAATCATGTAAAACAGAAATAAACAGTTTTTCAAAAACAAGGTCTAAGTCATGTTTGAGTCACTGTAAGTACCATTTTGCTGTACTGTTTAAGCTCGATGAAAGGAACATTGTTGACACTTTTCAGCAAGTTGCAATCATGA
>NW_025547839.1:0-5747 GCF_905237065.1 Salmo salar | reverse complement strand
GACCCACGCGTGGAGTTCCGAGGTCCCCGGCAGCCTCTGGAAACTGCCGGTTTGCGGCCGTCAAGGCTGAGTTCATCCCAGCCTATGCTACCCTCCAGTCCCTAGGGACTTCCTGGCGCTGACGGGGAAACATGGATTACCACAGATAACACTGCTACTCTTACTGCTCTCTCCTCGCCTGACCACGTAGTTCTCGCATACCCCTAGAGCATCGAGCCAGCGTGGGTGGTGGCACTGGAATCCCCATCTCTCCCAAGTGGACATATCTCTTTCTCCCCTGGACCCATCTGTCTATCTCCTCATTTGGAATTCCATGCTGTCACAGTTACCATCCCTTTCGAAGCTTAACATCCTTATCATTTATCGCCCTCCAGGTTCCCTTGGAGAGTTCTTCCTATCAATGAGCTTGACGCCTTGATAAGTTCCTTTCCTGAGGATGGCTCACTTCCTCACAGTTCTGGGTAACTTTAACCTCCCACGTCTACCTTCGACTCATTCCTCTCCGCCTCCTTCTTTCCACTCCTCTCCTCTTTCCGACCTCACCCTCTCACCTTCCCTACTCACAAGGCAGGCAATACGCTTGACCCTCATCTTTACTAGATGCTGTTCTTCCACTAATCTCATTGCAACTCCTCCAAGTCTCCGACCACTACCTTGTATCCTTTTCCCTCTCGCCTCATCCAACACTTCTCACTCTGCCCCTACTCGGATGGTATTGCGTCGTCCCAACCTTCGCTCTCTCTCTCCCGCTACTCTCCTCTTCCATCCTATCATCTCTTCCTCTGCTCAAACCTTCTCCAACCTATCTCCCTGATTCTGCCTCCTCAACCCTCCTCTCCTCCCTCTCTGCATCCTTTGATTTCCTCTGTCCCCTATCCTCCAGGCCGGCTCGGTCCTCCCCTCCTGCTCCGTGGCTCGACGACTCACTGCGAGCTCACAGAACAGGGGCTCCGGGCAGCCGAGCTGAAATGGAGGAAAACTCGCCTCCCCTGCGGACCTGGCATCCTTTCACTCCCTCCTCTCACATTTTCCTCTTCTGTCTCTGCTGCAAAGCCACTTTCTACCACTCCTAAACTCCAACTAGCATCTGCCTCTAACCCTAGGAAGCTCTTTGCTACCTTCTCCTCCCTCCTGAATCCTCCTCCCCCTCCCCCCTCCTCCCTCTCTGCGGATGACTTCGTCAACCATTTTGAAAAGAAGGTTGACGACATCCGATCCTCGCTTGCTAAGTCAAACGACACTGCTGGTCCTGCTCACACTGCCCTACCCTGTGCTTTGACCTCTCCCCTCTCTCTCCAGATGAAATCTCGCTCTTGTGACGGCCGGCCGCCCAACAACCTGCCCACTTGACCCTATCCCCTCCTCTCTTCTCCAGACCATTTCCGAGACCTTCTCCCCTACCTCACCTCGCTCATCAACTCATCCTTGACCGCTGGCTACGTCCCCTTCCGTCTTCAAGAGAGCGAGAGTTGCACCCCTTCTGAAAAAAACCTACACACTCGATCCCTCCGATGTCAACAACTACAGACCAGTATCCCTTCTTTCCTTTCTCTCCAAAACTCTTGAACGTGCCAGTCCTTGGCCAGCCTCTCTTGCTATCTCTCTCAGAATGACCTTCTTGATCCTAATCAGTCAGGTTTCAAGACTGGGCATTCAACTGAGACTGCTCTTCTCTGTGTCACGGAGGCTCTCCACTGCTAAAGCTAACTCTCTCTCCTCTGCTCTCATCCTTCTAGACCTATCTGCTGCCTTTGATACCGTGAACCATCAGATCCTCCTCTCCACCCTCTCCGAGCTGGGTATCCCCCGCCCACGCTTGGATTGCGTCCTACCTGACAGGTCGCTCCTACCAGGTGGCGTGGCGAGAATCTGTCTCCGCACCACGTGCTCTCACCACTGGTGTCCCCCAGGGCTCTGTTCTTGGCCCACCCTATTCTCGCTATACACCAAGTCACTTGGCTCTGTCATATCCTCACATGGTCTCTCATATCATTGCTATGCAGATGACACACAATTAATCTTCTCCTTTCCCCTTCTGACAACCAGGTGGCGATTCGCATCTCTGCATGTCTGGCAGACATATCAGTGTGGATGACGGATCACCACCTCAAGCTGAACCTCGGCAAGACGGAGCTGCTCTTCCTCCCGTTGAAGGACTGCCCGTTCCATGATATTGCCATCACGGTTGACAACTCCCTTGTGTCCTCCTCCCAGAGTGCTAAGAGCCTTGGCGTGACCCTGGACAACACCCTGTCGTTCTCCACCAACATCAAGGCGGTGACCCGATCCTGTAGGTTCATGCTCTACAACATTCGCAGAGTACGACCCTGCCTCACACAGGAAGCGGCGCAGGTCCTAATCCAGGCACTTGTCATCTCCCCGTCTGGATTATTGCAACTCGCTGTTGGCTGGGCCCCTGCCTGTGCCATTAAACCCCTACAACTCATCCAGAACGCCGCAGCCCGTCTGGTGTTCAACCTTCCCAAGTTCTCTCACGTCACCCCGCTCCTCCGCTTCTCTCCACTGGCTTCCAGTCGCTCGCATCCGCTACAAGACCATGGTGCTTGCCTACGGAGCTGTGAGGGAACGGCACCTCCGTACCTTCAGGCTCTGATCAGGCCCTACACCCAAACAAGGGCACTCCATTCATCCACCTCTGGCCTGCTCGCCTCCTACCTCTGAGGAAGCACAGTTCCCGCTCAGCCCAGTCAAAACTGTTCGCTGCTCTGGCACCCCAATGGTGGAACAAGCTCCCCTCACGGCCAGGACAGCGGAGTCAATCACCACCTTCCGAAGACACCTGAAACCCCACCTCTTCAAGGAATACCTGGGATAGGATAAAGTAATCCTTCTAACCCCCTTAAAAGATTTAGATGCACTATTGTAAAGTGGTTGTTCCACTGGATATTATAAGGTGAATGCACCAATTTGTAAGTCGCTCTGGATAAGAGCGTCTGCTAAATGACTTAAATGTAAATGTAAAATATAGCCAAGATGGCATGTGATGTGATGATGTGTCTAGGCCTTCCTCTGTCCCAACTCGAGGACAAACCTATGACGGTGCTGCAAACATGGCTGGACGATTGCATGTCGTGTCTTTGGGGTACCATTAAACTGAGGATATGTTTATCAATTAGCTCCCTGTAATTATTATCACGCCGATTAAACTGATTAATCGTTTAATTGTAATTTAACTAGGAGATCGGGGCACCAAGGAGAATATTCAGATTACAAAGCTATAATTTTCCTAATATAACTTTCCTGTACTATAATATTATATTCTATTATAGTATAGGCCGATTATCTTCTGGTTTAAATGGTGTATTTTACCTCTAGTCCAGTCTCATTCAAACGTCGTAAATTGTTGTATCTGCACGTAACCCAGTCTTTACTAAAATCATCCATACATCAATTGTCTTAAAATCATTTATTTACTACACTAAGTAATTAACAGAAAAACATACAAACAGTAATTATCGTCACAAAGGATTGGTAGAGGAATGTGCCCTTGTGGGCTAAACAGGCAGGTCGGCCTGTTGAACAATGGGTCATAAACGGTCAACTGAGAAGTTACACAGAGTTCATTAATATTAACAATTGACAATTGAAGGCTCACTCATTCGGGAACAATTGCAATTGTTCGGATTTTCGTTATTTAGCCCTCCGAAAAGGCTCACCAGGAAGCACACAATGTCATGACTCGTGGTTTTGTCCTTCATTTTATTTTAAATCAAATGACCACAGGTCATAAACCTGAAATACAACAAACAGGTAATGACAATATATTATTCAGATATATTATTCAAGTAATATAATAATAATAATAATAATAATAATAAATCAAATAAGCCTGCAACACCATCAAAGATGTGGCGAATCTGGCTTAAAACAGCACCGACTACATCACCCAGAATGCCCAGCGCCAGAGGAGCATGCGCACAGTGACTCTGCCGTCACAGGTTGCTATGGACGCTGTCACAGGACACAGAACCCATGCCACCACATGCCTGGCCCAAAGGATTTACACACAAACGCAACATAATGCGGCACTCCACCAGGGATCACCGAACCAAACCACCGCTATCACCACCGCCACCAGAAACCAGCAGAGTGCTCCGAACAATCAGCACAATGCAAATGGCTGATAATAATAGCCTAATGCTATATACCATCTGGGTCGCTGAGCTACCGCACCAGCGAGCTACAAGTTACTGCCGGCCAACTAACACCAACACAGTGAGGTAAACGTTCAGTGCACAAACATATAAGTGACTTAAACATCAATGCTAGACTGAGTAGTTCGCAGTTACATACCAACGGGCTGTGTGCTCCTGATGATTGTCTACGGGGAAGTGATTACCAGGTGCTGTAATTTAACCTGTTGGGGATAGGGGGCAGTATTTGCACGGCTGGATAAAAACGACCCGATTTAATCCTAGGTTACTACTCCTGCCCAGTAACTAGAATATGCATATAATTATTGGCTTTGGATAGAAAACACCCTAAAGTTTCTAAAACTGTTTGAATGGTGTCTGTGAGTATAACAGAACTCCTATGGCAGGCCAAAACCTGAGAAGATTTCAAGCAGGAAGTGGCCTGTCTGAGAAGTAGTGTTTCATCTTGGCTCTTTTTATTGAAGACTCAGGATCTGTGCAATAACGTGACACTTCCTACGTCTTCCATAGGGTCTCAGAGCCCGGGAAAACGTTGAACGATATCGAGGCAGGCTCTGGCTGAAACACTTTATCGCTTTGGCAAGTGGCCACTCAGAGTACTATGGCTTAGCGCGTGCCTAATGGTTTCTTTTCCTTTGTCTGTTTATCTAAACGCAGATTCGGTCGAATATTATCGCTTTTTATGAGAAAATGGCATAAAAATGGATTTTAAACAGCGGTTGACATGCTTGATACGGTAATGGAATATTTAGAATTCTTTTGTCACGAATTGCGCCATGCTCGTCACCCTTATTTAGCTTTTAGGATAGTGTCTAGAATGCACGAACAAAACGCCGCTTTTTGGATAAACAATGGATTATTTTGGACCAAACCAACATTTGTTATTGAAGTAGAAGTCCTGGGAGCGCATTCTGACGAAGACAACAAAGGTAAGAACATTTTTCTTATAGTAAATCTGACTTTGATGAGTGCTAAACCTGTTGCGGTGTCTAAATAGCTAGCCCTGTGATGCCGGGCTATCTACTGAGAATATTGCAAAATGTGCTTTCACCGAAAAGCTATTTTAAAATCGGACATATCGAGTGCATAGAGGAGTTCTGTATCTATAATTCTTAAAATAATTGTTATGCTTTTTGTAAACGTTTATCGTGAGTAATTTAGTAAATTCACCGGCAGTGTTCGGTGGGAATGCTAGTCACATGCTAGTCACATGCTAATGTAAAAAGCTGGTTTTTTATATAAATATGAACTTGATTGAACAAAACATGCATGTATTGTATAACATAATGTCCTAGGGTTGTCATCTGATGAAGATCATCAAAGGTGAGTGCTGCATTTAGCTGTCTTCTGGGTTTTGGTGACATTATATGCTGGCTTGAAAAATGGGTGTCTGATTATTTCTGGCTTGGTACTCTGTTGACATAATCTAATGTTTTGCTTTCGTTGTAAAGCCTTTTTGAAATCGGACAGTGTGGTTAGATTAACGAGAGTCTTGTCTTTAAATAGCTGTAAAATAGTCATATGTTTGAGAAATTGAAGTAATAGGATTTTTAAGGTTTTGAAAATCGTGCC